>NC_142871.1:89252272-89555303 GCF_051225735.1 Oryctolagus cuniculus | reverse complement strand
CTCTTTCCTCTGGGATCTCACTCACAGAGATCTTGCATTTAGGGTTTGTTTTTTTGTTTTGTTTTGTTTTGTTTTTTTGCCTGAGTGTCTTGACTTTCCATGCCTAAAATACTCTCATGGGCATTTCAGCCGGATCCGAATGCCTTAAGGGCTGATTCTGAGGCCAGAGTGCTGTTTAGGACATCTGCCATTCTATGAGTCTGCTGTGTATCCCACTTCCCATGTTGGATCGTTCTCTCCCTTTTTTATTCTATCAGTTAGTATTAGCAGACACTAGTCTTGTTTATGTGATCCCTTTGACTCTAAATCCTATCATTATGATCAATTATGAACTGAAACTGATCACTTTGACTAGTGAGATGGCAGTGGTACATGCCACCTTGATGGGATTGAATTGGAATCCCCTGGCATGTTTCTAATTCTACCGTTTCAGCATGGAGATTTATATATTTGTAGTTGATAATAGCAAAATCTGGGAAAATATTCTACTGCAAATTAGTTACTAAATATGGCATCTTCACTTGACAAAATATCCTGCAGCAATTAATAAGATGCTGAAGAAAGAGGCTTGCACTCATAGAAAAAGAGGTTAGTTATGAATCAACACCTTCAACATAATCCCATTTTTATGGAAAAATATATTTGTTGAAATACATGGATCCATATAAGGGCCTGGAGATGAGCCAACCATGGTTATCTCAGAATGGGATGTGGCAGAAACAGGGCCAGTAGATTGGCAAATGGTGAAAAAAAAAAAAAAAAAAAACTAAATGAGGAATACACACAGGGGCCTGTCTGCAGGGCCTAAGGCAACTTGCTTCTGGATTCCTTTTCTATAAAATGTGGATAAGTCTTTCTTCTTTGGGTTGCAAAGTGGATTACATGAGTTAATAATTAGCAAGAGTATTTCCAAAAGCTTCTGGAAAAGATAATTAAGAGATGTTTACAGTGATATAGAGAAATTTTGAAATTCATGCATAATTAATTTCATAAAATATACTTCCATGAACTTTTAGATGTACTCTGGTACATGGAATAATATTTGTAACAAAGAAACACTGAGAATTGGAATTGGGTCTGGCCCAGCTCTGACTGTTGCAGCCATTTGAGGAGTGAACCAGTGGGTGGAAGATTCTCTCTCTCTCCCTCTCTGTCTCCCTCTCCATCTTCCTCTCCCTTTCCCTCTCTCCATCTCTAGAACTCTGCCTTTCAAATAAATAAAAATAAATCTTAAAAAAAGGAAATGTCCTTCCCATCATTCCCTCTGCCTTCTCTTTAAGAAATTCCTATTTTTAGGATGCTGGGCCTTCTAAATAAAGCCTCTATCGGGAGTGGGAATCTTTTTCCTATCAAGGCCCATTTGGATATTTATAACATCATTTGCAGGCCATTCAAATTATCAACTTAAAAATTAGCCTGCTGTAGATTGAACAAATTTCAAGTTCTATCTGTGGTTGTCTTGGCAGGGCCAGACCAAATGATTTCATGGAGCTTATACAGCCCACAGGCCAGCCACTTCCTTCCCCACTAAGCTTTTCTCCCACATTGTTTCTTTACTCTTTTTCCTGCATATTTTCCTTAACTTTTTCTTCCAAAGTGTGAGAAGCATCCTAAATTTTTACCACAGTTTTAAATTTCTAAATGATCTTTGCTCTGACTAGATTTGCTTTATTGCTTTGCATTCTCATTTTAGTTCATTAAAAATATTAAAGATTTTTTTTTTAATTCTCTGTATTGTCGCTGTTATCTCTGAGTTCCTTTTTATTTGGTGGAGGGAAGTGGGGAGGGTGGTGATTGGCTGGGACTTTCATGATGAAGGTTTTCCTTAAATACCTGGAAGTTTTTTCTTCTATTTGAGACAAGTCATTAAAATACTGATTGGAAGCCCTGCTATATGGTAGGTACCTTCCTCCTTGTATGTACTGCTAAACAGAATACTCTACTGGGTAATTTATAAAGGATAGAAATTTATTCTCTAGCCATTCTGGAGTCTGGGAAGTTCAAGATCAAGGGGCTGGCATCTTGTGTGGGCCATCTTACTACATCCTGTAGGTGAAAGGACAAGAGAGAAACAATTCCCTCATCAAAGTCTGTTCTAAGGGAGCTTGATCCCTCACATAGGCACTAGGGATTGATAACCAATGAATTTCATTGTAGAGTACTGAGTGGGGATCCTGCTCTTTTATTTGCGAGTCTTCATTAGTAGTCAAGTCAGTTCCTAAGTTTCTGTGCAGAGGAATCCCCTAATCTCCACTCTGGGATCGAAGACTAAGTGCTGGTATACTCAACTAGACAATGGAAGGTCTCCTTATGAAATATTCAGCTTTTTCCCCCTGCTATTCCAGTTTATTAAAATTAATAGATTTATAGCTTTGTATGCATACAGGAAAGTGTACAAGAAAATACACAATTATAAAACAACTGTGCGGGGACTGGTGCTGTGGTGCTGGTTAAAGCCCTGGCCTGATGCACCAGCATCCCATATGGGCACCCGTTCTAGTCCCGGCTGCTTCTCTTCCAATCCAGTTCTCTGCTATGACCTTAGAAAGCAGTGGAAGATGGTGCAAGTCCTTGGGCCCCTGCACCCATGTGGGAGACCCAGAGGAAGCTTCTGGCTCCTGGCTTCAGATCGGTGCAATTCCAGCCATTTTGGCCATCTGGGGAGTGAACCAGCGGATGGAAAACCTCTCTCTTTCTGTCTCGACCTCTCTCTGTAACTCTTTCAAATAAATAAAATAAATCTTTTAAAAAAATGTGTGGCTGATCACCACTTTCAAAAATTCAACTACATATAAACGGTTGCTTCTAGTATTTGGGTATTTAGACAAGGTACCATTCAAAGTCTGTGTTTATAATGACTGAACAAAATGTTAGATGGAACAGTGTGTCATCTATGATTAATTATTATCATTGCACATAAAACCATAGAACTTTAGCTTGGAGTACTTGGAGCTAATCCATTACCATTCCCTGTACTTTGTATCCACAACTCCAAATACAGCTTATGTAATTTCTTCCAAGAAATGGATTTTAACTCTCACAAGTACAGGAGAGGCAGACATCTAACTACTCAGAATGAAGGTAGGCTTTGAGATTTCATTGCTCTTTAAATAAACAGCCCATTTATTTTCAGCCTCCGGACTCTCTCCCATGCTGTGTGGTAACTACTGCTTCCAATTTCAAGAATTCCTGGAATTTGGCAGAGTAAACCATGGAATTTCTTCCACTCCACATACACACCTTCAAATCTGACCTACCTCTGACCTGCTAAGCAATTGAACACTCATCTGCCCACTTTCCATCTTGATATGATACAGATTCAAGTTTCTGACATTCCCTGGCTTAATCAAAAATACGATCCATGGTTGTTATTATTCTTGTTTTCTGGTGACTCCTGATAGAATTAGGCAGAGACATTATTTCTTTTACTTCTTATCTTCTATGTAATAGAGCATCTTTTTAGAATAGGAAAGATTCCTTTTTATTTTCTTATGGAATGATAGAAAATTATTCTCTTCTAATCAGGAAAAGCCTGTCATATTTATATTTCTTCATATTCTCAGCATTAATTATCACCTAAATGATTACTTCCTTCTTTAGATGCTTTGTACATAGGAAATCAGAAAAGTTAATACAAGAAATAAAAAAGAAAAACACTTTTCCCTTCGAAAGTGCCTTCAATACTTCAGGTAACTTGTACTATCTCCATTAGATAAGTGAGGCAGAGACTGTGATAGAATGTGAAGCTAAAAGTGTTAAAGGATTATGCCATGAGAAGCTAATATCTGTATAAAATACTGGGGGATTTCAATCAAAGTATTCTTTCCTAGACAGTAAGGGCAAGGAGGAAAATAATGAGGAAATAAAATACTCAGGATTTAGTGAGAATTTACAGAGGAATTTATTTCTTCACAATATTTCTATGTTATATCCTTTTTTAAAATAAGTTTTTTGTTTGGGGCTGGTGCTGTGACATAGTGGGCTAAGCCTCTTCCTGCAGTGCCAGCATCCCATGTGGGCACTAGTTCTAGTCCCAGGTGACCCTCTTCTAATCCAGCTCTCTGCTATGGCCTGGGAAAGCAGTAGAAGATGGCCCAAGTGCTTGAGCCCCTGCACCCACATGGGAACCTGAAAGAAGTTCCTGTCTGGCTTTAGATCTGCTCAGCTCTGGCTGTTATGGCCAATTGGGGAGTGAACCAGCGGATGGAGACCTTTCTTTGTGTTTCTCCCTCTCTGTCTGTAACTCTACCTCTCAAATAAATAAATAAATGTTTAAAGCAATGTTTGCACCACTTTTCAAACTGGACTCAAGTAAACATCTCTTTTCATTTAGCTACCATTCATACAAATCCCTTCCTCCTTTTCCTTTGAAGAATTCCCCACCTTCTGAGTCCTGTTAGGAAGCAGAGATCACCACTACACAGGCTAAGCCTGTCCGATTACCCCTTTTCCAAGCCAATCTTGAAGGGAGGGCAAATCAGACGCACCTGTTCAAACTAGCCATGGTCAGGTTCACAGGGCAGCTGCGGTATCAGCAGCATGTACAGTTCTGTGCCAGTAGGCCCATTTTGGCAACCTAGGTACAGCCCTAACAAGAGCTATTATCACATGGTCTTAATGAAGCCATTGAGTTTGAGCCAAGTCCTCCTGACTTCTGGTAATGCTATCCATGACCCATTATACTCATGATTTTAATAAGTCCTTTTTCTGCTTTAGCCAAATAGAACTAAGATCCTGATTGAAACATACAGGTTTCATATTTAAAGGGTTGAAATAACTGAAAACTAAATGTGAAAATCCTGATCTATGAAATAACTAAATAACTGTAGACACATAGGAATATCTAGCTCTGCTTACACTAGGTGAGGAGGTATTTGCTTTGTTACTCACACACATTTTGGGTTGATTTGAACAATATAGTCCTATTTCTCAGAGTCCTACTCCAAGGAAAAACCACTAGTATTCTCTTAGTCTTGCAGATTTCAGAGACCAGACTCAGGATTCTTGTTGGTCCCACTTGAAGCTGAGACACATGACCCTTAAAAGCAAGCTCACTGTCCCTACTCATCACCATTACTCTTAAACTCATTCTTCAGACACCAGTGTGTTTAAGGAGCTCCTCTGGTCTATGTCAGGGAGTGAGAAGGGATATTAAACTATGCCAAGCGACAGATGATGTGCTGCACTAGCCAGAGATGGGGACCCAGACATAAGAAGATTTCAGAGAAGGCAAACCAGGCATACCTGTCTGCCCCATGATATAGCAGTACCCTGTGCTTTCTTGCCATATGATGGAATGGAGAAGGGAGAATACTTATTGGTAGGGGGCACCAACATTGGTAGGAAGAGTAAAATCTTCCTGGCAGAATTTAAGTCCTGATTGACTAGTGATTGAGCAACCTTGAAGGGCAAGATCAAGTATTTTCTAGAGCTGATTTGTAGCTGATGAGTAAGTTGTATTCGTGTATTGGAAACCATTTATACTCATATTTCCACATATCAATCAGTGTATACATGGTGCAAACAAACATACCCACCATATGTAACCAAATTAAAGGAAAGAGACTTCATATTAGGTTAAAGTGGGGGCAGGGCACAAAAGTATCGGATTGCTAGAGGACTGTTTTTTTAGTGAATTTATGAGATTCTGCAGAGACATTCTGAGTAGCAGTAAGAGGCTGATCAAAGTAGTAAATGGGAAGAAGTGGGAAGTGTTCCGTAAACAAATGACCGTCCAGTGGGCCTGGAACACAAGGTCCTCTTATAAAACCCCAAACATGCCCTGCCAGAACCCTGTGCTCTGTGCCTAAATGATGGGAGGCATTTGTAAACACCTATGATATAAAATATATCCCAAGCTGAATGATGTCTGGAAACTTACAACCATTACTTAGTGCTTATTGTCTCTGTTTCCTGTTTCTTACTGCAAATGCAATAGACAAGCTTGGCATCAAATGATGTCTCTCGTGGGGAGTGTTTCCCTGTCTTGCTCTTTACTTAGCCTCAACCCATAGAGCAGGGATCTTCCATTTATATTTTGCCCTTTCCTCCAATGCAAGGAAAGCTTTCTCCATTCTGCCTACCGTTGATCCTTGGACAGAGCATGGCTATTACAAGGACAGTGCTGGTTCACTGGGTGGGAGGCAGGGTGCAGGCATTTTTATTTTGATAGATCTCCCAAGGTGATAGAGATATGCAACCCTGACCTCCTTCCCATCACTTTACTTGCTGCCAATTCCTCATATCAATTTAGAATGGTATCTGATAAATGTTTTGTTGAAAGAATGGGTGAACAGTCCAATCCATTTCTTAAACCTTTGGTGTGCAATCAAGTCACCAGAATACTTTTTTTTTTTTTAATTTTTTTTTTTTGACAGGCAGAGTGGACAGTGAGAGAGAGAGAGAGACAGAGAGAAAGGTCTTCCTTTGCCATTGGGTCACCCTCCAATGGCTGCTGTGGCCGGCGTGCTGCGGCCGGCACACCGCGCTGATCCGACAGCAGGAGCCAGGTACTTATCCTGGTCTCCTATGGGGTGCAGGGCCCAAGCACTTGGGCCATCCTCCACTGCACTCCCTGGCCACAGCAGAGAGCTGGCCTGGAAGAGGGGCAACCAGGACAGAATCTGGCGCCCTGACCAGGACTAGAACCCGGTGTGCCGGCGCAGCAAGGTGGAGGATTAGCCTAGTGAGCCGGGGCGCCGGCCTCCAGAATACTTTTTAAAGCACAAATTTCTGGGTAACACCTGAAGAGTCTCTGGTTCAGTAGATCTAGGGTAGGGACTGAGAATCTATACTCATAGCCACCCAGATATTACCAATGCTATTAGTGAAAAGGGGTACAACTTTGAGAAGCAGAGGTCTAGATCAACATCGAGCCCCTCTCCTGCCCCAAACTCTTTAAGTATAACCCAAAATTGAATGGTAACTTTGAATGTCTTACCTATGACTTTCCTATAAGCTTTTAGAAAATGATAATTTCTTATGTTTTATTATGTCCATTATAAGAACTACTTGATATTATAAATTACAAGCATGGAAGACTGCTGCTGGAAGATAGGGAATTTTTATTAATACTTCCAGGAATCAGAGACTTCTGAATAAAATGTGAATCAACATTTCCTGTTCAAACTTTGATGTTTTAATAATGCAAAAAGAAAAAAAAAATATGATTTCCCTTATTTGACACTAAACTTGCATCCTTTAATCACAAAATAAAGCAAAATTCAGGCTATACCTTTTGGGATCATTGAAAATTGGATAAAGAGGACAGTGTTTTGTGCATTATCTAGAGGAGAATCCACTTTGAAAATCTGGGACTTCCCAGGAGAAAGAAAATTAACTGTTTTCACATTCTGCAAACTATCCACAAAATACCAAGTTTTGTCAGCACTGTAAAATGACCAGATTGCTTAATTAAGGTAATCTGGGAGGGGGGCCAAGCTGGTGGAAGGTATAACAAGAAGATTTTAGGAGTCACACAGGGCAAAATACATAGTTAATAATGAAAGGGGATACAAACTGGCAGCAAGCCAGCGACAGAGCCATGAGAATTTCATGCAGAGAAGCTCAGAAGTCCAATAGACGCTGGGCAGGTCCACGCTGAGGGAGCAAAAAAGAAAGGGAAGTGGCAGAGGTGTGGCAGAGAAGCCAAATAGGGAGACTGATGCCACCCCTCCCCCAGGGACCAGGTGAGACATGAGGTTGCAAGTCCACAAAGCTGCAGGTAGCAGTGGGCAGGGAAGATCCTGGAGAACTGCGTTTGAAGTTCCAAGTGGGAAGAATTGGGGAACAGAGAAGTCAGGCACACCCCTGTCCATCTATGTCTCCCCCAACCCCCAACCAGACCTGCAGCCGGCTGGGAGAAGACATATTGTTTGTTTACATCTTTAAACATAAGCAGAGGGCTACCACATTTGGCTCCTGAGCACACACCCAACAACTGTAGGAGCCACTTCATAACACCCCCCGTGAGGAATGAGGATCACAACATCTCAGAGTAATTTCCCCACCACCACACAAGCTATACAACAAGGAGAAGTACTAAATATCAAAATCTTGAGCTTGTTTCATGTACCAGTGAGAAGTGAGCTCGGCCCCAGTAGGCAGGGTTTAGCACAACATAGCTCTCGTACGTGCCCCCATCATGATCAATAAATGAGCAGAGCTCCCAGAGGCGGGGCTGTGTGCTTCCACTTGCAATGCACAGACACATGGCAGCAAATAGCAGAGGGAAATCTCCTCACAAGCACCAAAATACATATTAAAGAGAAAAGGAACCAGAAATGCCGAAATACCCTAATAATTAAAAGGAAGATAATACGAGCCCCCCAATAGAACACACAATTTTTCAATTATAGAAGCCGAAGAAGAAAAGATCAAGGATATGCCAGAAATGCAATTCAGAAAATTAATCCTCAGATTACTTAGAAGCAATCAGAAACAAATTCACGATCTAAATGAAAAGTGTTCCCAAGAAATTGAGATACTAATGAGAAGTCAGAATGAAATACTAGGAATGAAGAATTCAAAATATTAAATAAAATATGCAATGGAAAGTCTTAACAATAGAATAAGTGAGACAGAAGAAAGAATATCAGAACTAGAAAGCAAATTTCTGGCAATAATACAGTCTGACCAAACACATTAGGAAGAAATTTAAAAACATGGCTGGAAATCTAGAGAATTCCATCAAATAACCCAACATATCGATCCTAGGAATTTCCAGAAGGCATGGAAATAGAGAAGGGATTGGAAAACCTTCTAAATGAAATAATAACAGAGAACTTCCCCATTCTGGAGAAAGAAAGAAACATCCAAGTACAGGAAGCACACAGAACTCCCAATAGACACTACCATATTGTAGTGTCTCTCCTCAGTAAACACATAAAGCTCTCCTCAGTAACACATAAAGAAAAAGATCTTACCTCAGTAAACACATAAAGCTCTCCTCAGTAACACATAAAGAAAAAGATCTTAAAATGCTCACAAGAGACATGAAAAATTATATTCAGAGGAAACCCAATTAGACTCACTCTGGACCTCTCATCACAAACCCCACAGGCAAGGAGACAATGGTGACACATACTCCAAGTCCTGAGAGAAAAAAGCTGTCAGTGCAGATTACTGTACCCTGCAAAACTCTCATTTATGAATGAAGGAGAAATAAGGATCTTCTACAACAAACAGAAATTGAAAGAATTCATACTAATCACCCAGCCATATAAAAGATGCTCAAGTTTGTCCTACACACAGAAACAGGAACATCACTACAAGAGTGGATAAATGCAAAAAATGACCCAGCTAAAGTACAAATGAAATCCAAAATACTTAAACAGAACTATTTATGGAAACATGGCAGGGCAAAGTTAGTACCTAAGAATAGTCACACTGAATGTAAATGGTCTCAGTTCCCCAGTTAAAAGACAGAGACTGGCTGAATGCAATAGAAAAGAAAATCCATCTATTTGCTGCCTACAAGAAATACATCTTACTAACAAAGATACATGCAGACTGAAAGTGAAGAGATGGAAAAAGATAATCCATGCTAACAGAAACAAAAGAAAAGAGTTGGTGAGGTCATCCTAATAGACAAAATAGAATTTAACAGAAAACTATTAAAAGAGACGAAGAAGGACACTATATAATGATTAAAGGATGAATTCAACAGGAAGATGTGACTTTTGTATATGCATTTATTCAGGGCACCTGGCTATTTAAAAGAAATGTTAAGAGATTTAAAGGGAGATATAGACTCAAATACAATAGTAATAGGGGACTTTAATACACCACTTTCAGCAATGGCCAGATCAATGAGACAGAAAATCAACAAGGAAACAACAGAGTTACTCGACATCACAGACCAAACAGACCTAGCAAATATTTACAGAACCTTCCACCCTACAGCTACAGAGTACACATTTTTCTCTCCAGTACATGGAACTTTCTCTAGGATTGACCACATGCTAGGTCATAAAGCAAGTTTCAGCAAATTCAAAAAAATCGAAATCATACCATGCATCTTCTTGCAATGAAGCTGGAAATCAACAACTTAAGAGTCTCTACATCATACACAAAAACATGGAGAATGAACAACATGTTCCTGAAATCAAATGAGAAATCAAAAAATTTCTGGAAACAAATGAAGATGACAATACAACATACCAAAATTTGTGGGGTACAGCAAAACCAGTGTTAAGTTTATAGCAATTGGTACCTATATCAAGAAACTGGAAAGGCACCAAATAAATGAACCACCTATGCACCTCAAGGATCTAGAAAAACAACATCAAACCAAACCTAAAACTAGGAGAAGAAAAGAAATCATTAAAATTAGAAGAGAAAATGGGGCCAGAGCTGTGGCACAGTAGGTTAATCCTCTGCCTGGTGCGCCGGCATCCCATATGGGTGCTGGTTCTAGTACTGGCTGCCCCTCTCCCAATCCAGCTCTCTGCTATGGCATGGGAAGGCAGTAGAAGATGGCCCAAGTCCTTGGGCCCCTGCACCTGCATAGGAGACCAGGAAGAAGCACCTGGTTCCTGGCTTTAGATTGGCGCAGCTCTGGCCATTGCAACCATCTGGGTAGTGAACCAACGGAAGAAAGACCTTTCTCTCTGTCTCTCCCTCTCACTGTCTATAACTCTACATCTCAAATAAATAAATAAAATCTTAAAAAAATTAGAACAGAAATCAACAAAATTGAATGAAAAATAAAACAATCAAAAGATCAGCAAAACAAAAAGCTGGTTTTTGAAAAAATAAACAAAATTGACACACCATTGGCATAACTAACCAAAGAAAGGAGAGAGAAGATCCGAATCAATAACATTAGAGATGAAAAAGAAAATGTAACAATAGACACCACAGGAAATGAAAATAATCATCAGAAATTACTACAGAGCTATATGCAAATGGGGAAACCTAAAAGAAATGGATAGATTCCTAGACACATACAATCTACCTAAACTGAGCCAAAAAGACATAGAAAACCTAAACAGACTCATAACCAAGACAGAAATTGAATCTGTAATAAAGACCCTCCCAACAAAAACAACAAAAGCCCAGGACCAGATGGCTTCACTGCTGAATTCTACCAGACATTTAAAGAACCAGCTCCAATTCTTCTCAAGTTATTCAAAACAACTGAAAGGGAGAGAATCCCCCCAAACTCTTTCTATGAAGCCAGTGTCACTGTAATTCCTAAACCCAGAAAAGATGAAACAGAGAAAGAGAACTAAGACCAATTTCCCTAATGAACATAAACTCAAAATCCTCAACAAAATTCTGGCCAGTTGAATCCAAAAAACATCAGAAATATCATTCACCCGGACCAACTGGGATCCCTGGTATGCAGGGATGCTTCAACATTTGCAAATCAATCAATGTGATACATCACAAAAACAAATTGGAGAACAAAAACCATATGATTATCTCAACAGATGCAGAGAAAACACTCAACAAAATAAAACACCCCTTCATGATGGAAACTCTAAGCAAGTTGAGTTTAGAAGGAACATTCCTCAACATAATCAAGAGAATTTATGACAAACTATGACCAGAATCCTACTGAATCGGGAAAAGTTTGAAGCATTCCCACTGAGATCCAGAAACAAACAAGGATGCCTACTCTGACTATTGCTTTCAATATAGTCCTGTAAGTTTTAGTCAGCATCATTAGGTAAGAAAAAGATATCAAAGGGATTCAAATTGGTAAAGATGAAGTCAAACTATTCCTATTTGCAGATGATGTGATTCTACATATATGGGAACCAAAATACTCCACTAAGAGACTACTGGAGCTCAAAGAAGGTTTGGTAAATAACAGGCCATAAAATCAACACACAAAATTCAACAGCCTTTGTATACACAGACAATGACATGGCTGAGAAAGAACTTCTAAGATCAATCCCATTTACAATAGTTACCAAAAAATATCAAATACCTTGGAATAAATTTAACCAAGGATATCAAGGATCTCTACGATGAGAATTACAAAACCTTTTAGAAAGAAATGGAAGAAGACACAAAAAAATGGAAAAACCTTCCATGTTCATGGATTAGAAGAATCAATATCATCAAAAGGTCCATTCTTCCAAAAATAATTTACAGATTCAATGCAAGTCAATCAAAATACCAAAGACATTTTCAGATCTAGAACGAATGATGCTGAAATTCATTTTGAAGCACAAGAGACCTTGAATATCTAAAGTGATCTTATACAACAAAAACAAAGCTGAAGGCATCATAATACCAGATTTTAAGACATACTGCAAAGCAGTTTTAATCAAAACAGCCTAGTACTGGCAAAAAAGAGATGAAGAGACCAATGGAACAGAATAGAAACATCAGAAATCAATCCAAGCATCTACAACCAACTTATATTAGACCAAGGAGCTAAAACCATTCCCTGGAGTGAGGACAGTCTCTTCAACAAATGGTTTTGGGAAAACTGGATTTTCACATGCAGAAGTATGAAGCAGAAACCTTAACTTACACCTTATACAAAATTACATTAAAAATGGATTAAAGACCTAAACCTATGACCTGATACCATCAAATTACTAAAGAGCATTTGAGGAAACCCTGTAAGACATCGGCACAGACAGAGTTACTGGAAAAGACCCTGGAGGCACAGGCAATAAAAGCCAAAATTAACAAATGGGATTGCATCAAATTGAGAAGCTTCTGTACAGAAAAAGAAACAGTCAGAAAGTAAATGGCAACTGACAGACTGGGAGAAATTATTTGCAAACCCTGTAACTGATAAAAGATTAATAACCAGTCTATATAAAGTGATCAAGAAATTCAACAACAAAAACAACCCAGTCAAGAAATGGGCAAAGGACTTAAACAGACATTTTTCGAAAGAAGAAATCCAAATGGCCAAAAGACACATGAAAAACTGCTCAGGATCACTAGCCATCAGGGAAATGCAAGTCAAAACCACAAGATTTCACCTCACCCCAGTTAGAATGGCTTTAAATACAGAAATCAACAAACAACAATTGCTAGCAAGGATGTGGGGAAAAAGGTACCCTAATCTACTGTTGGTGGGGATGCAAACTGGTAAAACCACTATGGAAAACAGTTTTTGATACCTCAGAAATCTGAATATAGTCCTACCATATGAACAGGTCATTCCACTCCTTGGAATTTACCCAAGGGAAATTAAATCAGCTAATAAAAGAGTTATCTGCACCTCTATATTTATTGCTGCTTAATTCACAATAGCTAAGACATGGAATCAATCTAAATGCCCAAAAAGGGAAGACTGGATAAATAAATTATGGGATATGTACTCTATGGAATACTACACAGCAGTAAAAGAAATGAAATCCAGTCAGTTGCAACAAAATGGATGAATCTAGAAAACATTATACTTTTTGAAGTATTTGTGGTAACTACAAGAACACCTAAAAGGAAACCTCTAGAAGTCAAATTGACACTATGAGAAGCAATGACTTGAATAGCCCTTGTCTTGACTGTTGAGAACGGTTTATTATTTTATTTTATTTTTTAATTATTTTTTCTACTTAATACCATTGGTTGTATTGTTTAATTAACATAGTTTAATCATAGATTTATAAGGTCAATTCAAAATAGATCCCAGTAAAAAATAAGAGTGGGAATAAGAGAGAGTAGCTGTACAGTTTGGCACACATTCCCATGGACTTACCCCTAAGGATAGAGCTAAAAAGTTGTCCTGGGACTCCAAATCCCATTAAGCTGGGTGATACTAATGCCATCTTACATGATAAAGTGATCATATTAAGATAGGATTAAGTGTCAAAGGGATCACATAAATAAGACCAGTGTCTGATAATAACAATAGATAGAATTAAAAAGTAGAGAATGTTCCAGTGAAGCAGTCCACACAGCAGACTCATAGAATGACAAATGCCCTAAACAACATTCTGACCTCAGAATCAGCCCTTAAGGCATTTGGATGTGGCTGAAAAGCCTGTGAGAACATTTTAGGCATGGAAAGCCAAGACACCATGACAAAAAATGTTCTACATGAAGGCTCTCTGTGAGTGAGACCTCAGTGGAAAGAAGAGGCCATCAAAGAAGGATGTACTTTTCTCTGAAGGGAGCAGAGAACTTCATTTTGCTTGTGGCTCTAAATACTGTCAGAGTTTGTGGATTCAAAAGGCTTCCATAGCCTTGGCAGCTCATGTCAAGAGCCTTGAATGATCATTGCCATCATAAATAAGAGTATTAATTATTAAATCAACAACAGGAGTGCACAGGAGTTGCTGTGCACTTACTCCCCAAGTAGGACCTCTGTCCTTAATGAGTTGTACTATGAGAATTAACTGTAAAATTTGTTCTCAAACAGTACTTTATACTTTGTGTGTACAAGTTGTTGCCATCTTTACTTAGTATAGAGTTGGTCTTCTGTATATAAAGTTAATTAAAAATGAATCTTAATGAAGAGTGAGATGGGAGAGGGAGTAGGAGGTGGGATGGGAGTAGGGGTGGGAAGGCGGGTGTGAAACGAAGAACCACTGTATTCCTAAAGCTATACCTATAAAATTTGTATTCATTTTTTTTGACAGGCAGAGTTAGAGAGAGAAAGGTCTTCCTTCCATTGGTTCACCCCCGAATGGCCACTACAGCTGGCACACAGCGCCGATCCGAAGCCAGGAGCCAGCTGCTTCCTCCTGGTCTCCCATGCGGGTGCAGGGCCCAAGGACTTCAGCCATCCTTCACTGCTTTCCCAGGCCACAGCAGAGAGCTGGACTGGAAGAGGAGCAACTGAGACAGAACCGGTGACCCAACGGGGACTAGAACCTGGAGTGCCAGCGCCACAGGTGGAGGATTAGCCTAGTAAACTGCAGCGCCTGCCAAAATTTGGATTCATTAAATAAAAGCTTTCTTTAAAAAAGATTATATGGTGTAAAAATAAGATTTCTTAACTTTTAAACACTAATGATCAATACTCATGTTAGATCACTGTTGTACTTAGAAAGATTATCCTTGAGCTTTCCAGATCTATAATTTCTGACCCTATTATTTGTAGAGCCAAAAATTTTACCTGATAATTTTAAAGTGTTTTTAGTAGTGAATATTCTGTTTCTCTTGTGGACTTCCACTATTCAGAAGTTTAAATAGTCAAATGCCCTTATTCCTCCAAACTGAATGAGAAACTTCAATTAGAATGAATTGATATATACCATGGAGGTCAAATTATATTAGAGCAACAAAAACATGACTTTTCCTCTCTCAGAGCCAGACTATGCATGAAATTCTCAATAAAATATCTGATACAGCTTTGAGCTACACAACTTCTCAAATTTATCCACAAATCTGAATTTCTGATATGGTCTTACAGTGAATGTAAATGTTGTTCATATGGCAGAAAATATCTAATCTGAAGAAATGTTACCTCATCTGGGCCTTTTATTAAAAAAATCTCATTTATCTCAAGACTGAAACATTAAATTTGACATGACTTCTCCCACATCTGTGACTATAGCTTCAGATTTATTTTCCTTGCTATATTTTATAAGACATGAAAAATCAAACACTCTTGTATGTAATTATTATTATTCATAATTGCAGGTTGCATTCTGCATGCTGAATACCCCTGCTGCCCCCATGGTTGGGAAATACATGCAATTTTTCACATTAGAGAATCTTTTGCTGGGATACAGGCAAGCATAGATAACCAAGACCTTCATAGCAACAACAAAAATAGAAGCTTGATTAAGACCACTTTTAGGAAAGAAAAACCAACTCCTTCTTCACACAATTTGGTGGGAATTCACAATTTTGCTCCTGATTAAATGAAAGCTAGCAGAGGTGGGTTAAAAGTCAAAAGATATAGGGCATCAGAACAGATGAGTGTCGAGGAACATAAAGAAGGTGTTGGCAAGTGAGTAGCAGGAGAAAGAATGGCAGAATAGGGATACACTTTTGGAGGCAAGAGTATAGGATCAGTGAGAGTCAGGGTGCCCAGAGAGCATGATGACAGGGGCAGAAGAGAAGTTGGCAGAACAATGCAGAAGGCTAGTAAGCTTCAAACCAGTGTGGGAGTCAAGGACCAGAAGCCAAGGCTATGACTGTAAAACTAATGGAGATGCAGGAGAGTGAGAGGGAAGTAAAACAGACAATCCATTTTGACTATCCTAATGAGCCTTAATTAACTACTTCAGCTGCAAACCTCCCATGACAGAACACACCAGCCCCCAGAGCAGCTGGGAAACACTGCTAGGATGCACATCAGCTGCTAACTGAATACATAGCGCTAGTCTTTGGTAATCGGTTGTTTTCCATTGTATGGGTGAATGGTCAAAGGTGTGAACGCTAATTTACCAACTGACTGATACCTAAGAAAAAAACTATAAACTGCATTTCCGATACTAGTAGAAGCCTGCTTAGGAGATCATTAATATCTCAGGAAGTCCAATTAATAAGTGTTTAAAATCATCTTTACATGAAATTTTTAATTCTTCAGGCAAACCACCAGGCTTGATACAGAAAAACTCGGAAGATGCCTTGCAAGTCGTATTTGCCTGTTGTCCTCAGAAAGGAATGGATGAACGCAACCTTAAGTGGGTGACCCTCATTCTGGATAGCATATCAGAATCATATGGGGAAATTCTGAACAGTCAGGGTGAATCACACGCATTGGAGTATTTCAGGTGCTCCCCAGGTGATTGTAAGGCTTGAGAGCTACACTATGCGGAAGGGACTCAATGAGGAACTGCAGCTCTGAGTACCACAGGATTAAAATGTTTTAAGAGGTAGCCAGAATTTCCCAGGACCTCAGGAACCTTACTTTTACTTGTTTATGTAAAAGATGTTAAATGGTGACTTAGGCCAATCTCAGTAACATGGACTTGTCTCATGAGGTCAGTATGACTTTTTCTTTTGAGAAAGAACACGAGAGCTTGTTGCTTAAGTATGCCTGATTAATTTGTGAATATGTCCATTAAATTTAAGTTGCTTTATGGGTTAGTATTGATGGGACCTGTTCCTTCTCTGTTCATTGAACTTTGTACAGACCAATTGATCCTTTCCATCTGACTATGTTGCCAATGCTTTGAAGTGACAGAAAGGGAGAAACTGTCCATATTTCAAATAGAGATCTAAAGCAGTGGGATGGTTTAACCAAAGAAATTGTTAAAAAGCAAAGAATTTCAGGCCCAAGAGAAATAGATGTTATATGAAAAGAAAGTTTCTAAAAAATAATATTGGGAAATGGAGAAAAACACAAACTTTTCAGATTCAAGGAATTTTGTTACAGAAAGAGTCTCTAATGAAATTTAGAAGTTATGGGTTAATAAAGAAACATGTAAGTGTATAAATGTGGCCATAAACTCAACTTAGGGATTAATTAAATGGTTGACGAATGTTAGCCACACCTCAATGGTTTAAATAGAAGTAAAAATCCCATTAAATGTTACATAAGGATCAATCTTAAATTTTACAAAACACTATATGTCTATGAAGATAGTAGTGGCATAATGTTAATATGACTATTATTCATTTGGACTTCTGAATTAAGTTGTCCCCGACCCAAAGGGAAGTAGTATTCAAACTTATGTAATGTGTAAAACCCTCCTTCTAATAAAAAACAATCCTGCCAGAAAGCATGATGAGGAATAGCCCTCCTTTATTGAAAGCAAACTCGGCACAGATGCAGCTTGCCATGACCCTCTGGGATCCACTGACCTGAAACCAGACTGTGAGCCTCTTTTCTCATCCTCATTGATTGAATTATTTATTTATTATGAAGGTCTTTGGTAGAGTAAAGCTTCATCAAATACCTCTAGATTTCTGGGAGAAAATAATTCAGATTTATTTATTTATTTATTTATTTTTTGACAGGCAAAGTGGACAGTGAGAGAGACAGACAGAGAGAAAGGTCTTCCTTTGCCGTTGGGTCACCCTCCAATGGCCGCCGCGGCCGGCGCGCTGCGGCCGGCACACCGCGCTGATCCGATGGCAGGAGCCAGGTCCTTCTCCTGGTCTCCCATGGGGTGCAGGGCCCAAGCTCTTGGGCCATCCTCCACTGCACTCCCGGGCCACAGCAGAGAGCTGGCCTGGAAGAGGGGCAACTGGGATAGAATCCAGCTCCCCGACCGGGACTAGAACCCGGTGTGCCGGCGCCGCAAGGTGGAGGATTAGCCTAGTGAGCCGCGGCGCCGGCTAATAATTCAGATTTAATCTGGGACTCCTGATAATAAGATATTAAAATCTTTGTCATGAATCATTAGTAATAGTAATAATTCTGGCAATAAGACTGGGCTACGCTTTAAAAAGAAAACAGCTGAACAACAGATAAGTATATCTAATTTCAAGAATTCAGTAAGAAACTCAACCCTCAAATTTGAATGAACTTGGTGTAGAATGGTTTCTGCAGAAAACAGAGGTGAGAAATGAAAAAAAAAAAAAGAGCCAAGTTCCAGACAGTGTACCAGTCTATTAGACACCACCTGAGTGATCTTTCACTGCAAGAAAAGATATTATCTCCTTCATATGGACAAGGAAACTGATGCTTAGAGAAGTTGAACAATTTGCTCAAGTTCTTGTAATTGGTACATAGCAGAAGCAGAACTAGAATTTGAATTCAGGAATATCTGATTCCCAAGTTCACGGCCTTCTCCACCACCACAATAACAAACAGAATGCTTCCTCAGATCTATCCTAAGCTTAATAGCATTTATAATTCAAATATGAACAATAAAATCTACTCATTATGAAGAAAAAGTATAAAAGTATTCTAGAAACATTTTTCACCAATCCATCCTGCTCCCTAGGATTCATATGTGGGATATATTTTATTCAATATTCAAGTAAATAGGAGCAAAAATCCAGTGAGGATCTAGACTTGGATATTTGGTGAAATTACCAAAATCTATCTCTAGTCCCAACAGTCACATTGAATAGATGTAAATTTCATCAATAAATACAGCCTAGTAAGGACATTACTGTAATAAGATGTTATCAATCATATTGCTTCTACATGACAGCACTTTCAGAAAACTAGATATAAGATAGACTTGGATAAGAAAGCCCCAATAAAGCTCTCCAATGGCATTAATTGCATGAATACAATCTATCAGATAATGACCAAAGAAAATTCCTAGTTTCAGAAACTTAGAGAAGCTCTCCATATAATCAAAAGACATGATTTGCAGGAAATAAGCCTACTCTATAATTTCAGAAGCTCATTGATATATATTAATTTGCTCAAATAGTGGAGTCAAGAACTTGAGATATATCTATCCAAGTTGCAATGTTAAGGAAGTTACATAAAGGATTCTGGAATTAGAAGGAGATTTGGGAGCTGGAGACATAAATTTAGGAATAATCAGCACATAGAGTATTGAAATTGTTGAAATAAAGGATAAGTAGGAAGAAAAAAAATGAGATCCAGCCTTATGTTATTATACTCTTCATGGATTGAGAAGAGGAGGAGGACCAAGAAATTAAATTCAATGGTGTGGTAAGCAAAAGGTCAACCAAACAAGTTTCCCAAAGCCAAGTAAAGAAAATGTTTTAAGAGTAATTATACGTTAAATTCCAGCAACAGCTCAATTGATATGACTTTCCTATTGCCCCCAGACTTGTTCCTTCCTTGGCTTAGTAAATCATATCAATGTTTACTCACATGATTAGACCAAAAAACTTGGAATTATGCTTAGCCCCTCTCCTTCTTCCACCCTCTATATCTCAACCCCAAAACATACTATTGACTTCAATTTCACAATGTATAATAAATGTGATCGCTTCTTATAACCTCCACTTCTTTCCTATATCAAGTCACAACTATTCTCCTTTCAACCACTGCAGGAACCTCTAAGACAGTCATGCTGATTTGTCACCTGCTCCTTTTATAGTTTGTATATATATATTAATCTACATGACAGGCAGAGTGCTCTTTTTAAGGGACACAATAGACTTAACTGAGCACCAAAGGGGAAACTTGTTGAAGTGAAATGGACACTATGAGAAACAGTGACTTGATCAGCTCTTGTCCTGATGGTTGATGTACAATGTAATACTTTATCCATTTTAGTATTTTTTTTTTGTTCTAGTACCATTGGTTGAACTCTGTAATTAACACACAATTATTCTTAGGTGTTTAAATTTTAACTGAAAAGTGATCCCTGTTAGGAATTTGGAAAACATTATGCCGAGTGAAATAAGCCAATCCCAAAGGGACAAATACCACTTGTTCTCCCTGATAGGTGACAACTAACTGAGCACCAAAAAGGAAACCTGTTAAAGTGAAATGAACACTATGAGAAACGGTGACTTGATCAGCCCTCGCCCTGACTGTTGATGAGCAACTTAATATGTTATCCCTCTTAGTATTTTTGTTTGTTCTACTTAATACTTTTGGTTGAATACTGTAATCAATACACAATTCTTCTTAAGTTCTGAAACTTAACTGAAAAGTGATCGCTGTTAAATATAAGAGTGGGAATAAGAGAGGGAAGAGATGTGCAATTCGGGACATGCTCAAGCTGAATTACCTCAAACAGTAGGGTTAGAAACATACCAGGGGATTCCAATTCAATCCCATCAAGGTGGCATGTACCAATGCCATCTCACTAGTCCCAGTGATCAATTTCTGTTCACAATTGATCATAATGATAGGATTAAGAACCAAAGGGATCACATAAACAAGAATAGTGTCTGCAAATACTAGCTGATAGAATCAAAAAGGGAGAGAATGATCCAACATGGGAAGTGAGATACACAGCAGACCCATAGAATGGCAGATGTCCTAAACAGCACTCTGGCCTCAGAATCAGCCCTTAAGGCATGCAGATCCGGCTGAAAAGCCCATGAGAGTATTTCAGGCATGGAAAGCCAGGACACTCTGGGGAAAAAAAAAAAAAACTAAATGAAAGATCTCCGCAAGTGAGATCCCAGTGGAAAGAACCGGTCATCAAAGAAGGAGGTACCTTTCTCTGAAGGGAGGAGAGAACTTCCACTTTGACCATGGCCTTGTCTAAATATGATCAGAGTCGGTGAACTCAGGGGGCTTCCATAGCCTTGGCAGCTCATGACAAGAGCCTAGGGTGATTACTGAGGCCATAAACAAGAGTGTCAATTTGTTAAGTCAACAACAGGAGTCACTGTGCACTTACTCCTCATGTAGGATCTCTATCCTTAGTGTGCTGTACATTGAGATTTAATGCTATAACTAGTACTCAAACAGTATTTTTCACTTTATGCTTCTGTGTGGGAGCAAACTATTGAAATCTTTACTTAATGAATGCTAAACTGATCTTCTGTATATAAAGAGAATCGAAAATGAATCTTGATGTGAATGGAAGGGGAGAGGGAGTGGGAAAGGGGAGGGTTGTGGGTGGGAGGGACGTTATGGGGGGGAAGCCATAGTAATCTATAAGCTGTACTTTGGAAATTTATATTCATTAAATAAAAGTTAAAAAAAAATCTATAGAACAGAGAAACTGTTGGTAGAAGAAATAAAGAGATCAAATATCTTCTGCAAACTGCCTTTTTTTTTTTTTTTACAGGAACAAGGCAAAAAAATGGCACAAGTCTGTTGGCACACAGGGTCCAAGGTGAGACACAGGACAGGAGTCCTCTTAACTGTGGTAACAAGTTGCTGAACAGAAACTGAAGTCGAGGCATGGTTAGTTTAAAATCAGCTCTGTGACATAGAAAGTTAAACCTCTGCCTGCAGTGTCGGCATCCCATATGGGTGAGGGTTCAAGTCCTGGCTGCTCCACTTCTGATCCAGCTCCCTGCTAATGTGCCTGGAAAAGCAGCGAAAGATGGCCAAAGTACTTGGGCCCCTGAACCTAGAAGAAGCTTCTGGTTCCTGCCTTCAGCTTGGCACAGCTCTGGTAGTTGCAACCATTTAGGTAGTGAACCAATGGAGGGAAGATCTCTCCCTCTCCTTCTCCCTCTCCCTCTCCCTCTCCCTCTCCCTCTCCCTCTCCCTCTCCCTCTCCATTTCTCTCTCCCTCCCCCTCCCTACCTCCTCCCTCCCAGATTATTAAAGTAATCCCCATTGCTAGGTCTTTAACCTTAATTATATATGTAAAAACTACCTTTTTGCCATATTCACGAGTTAAGGGGATTAGGAAGCAGAAATCATAGGCAGGGGCATTATTGTGCCTACCACAATAAAGAAGTAGATCTGGGGTGCACACTGTGGCACAATGGGTAAAACCACCACTTGGGACCCCACATCCCATAACACAGTGCCTAGTTCGAGTCGTGGCTACTCTGCTTCCAATCCAGTTTCCTGCTAATGTGCTTCATGGGAGGTAGCAGATGATGGCTCAAGCACTTCAGTCCCTGACACCCACATAGGAGACTTAGATGGAGTTCCATGCTCCTGGCTTTGGCCTGGCCCAGACTCAGCTGTTGCAGGCATTTGAGGGAGTAAACCATGGATGGAAGATCTTTCCCTTTCTCTGGCTCTCCTTCAAATAAATAGAAACAAACATTTCTCAGAAAGAAAACTGGATCTTCTTCAGAACAAATTAAACCTACTTCTGTCTTCAAGTTTTCCAGATGCCATCCAATGTCCAAACCTTCTTCCCAATTGATGAAGCTTCTCTCTTTCCCCTTGTGGTTCATAAATTCTGAAATCTTCAATGCCATGCTCTTTAATTTATTTTAGGAGATGGTGGCTTTTCCCTCCCACTAAATAAAAAAATCACTTAAAATCACAACTAATACATTTGCTTTGCACTCAATTTAGATATTGTAACTTAAGAATTCATGTTTTGCCCTCTTTTCTATACATGAAACAGCTACATAGAGCACTCTCCTGGAGGCAAGTGCTGTATGTTTAACTGTCTTCAGATGACTTCCACACAAAACTGGGGAGATAAAGGGCTTTGTTGTTGCTTTTATCATTTAACAAGCACACAGCAAAACAAGTACATATTTTATAGACAGAAAGCCACAGATAAGTGGTTATTTTAAGTCAAGCTATCAAAACGCATCAAATTAGGTAAGGATGTGAAAAAGAATTTTTCTAAAAGAAGTCACTAAAATTTTCCTTTAAAAGCCATTTTTAGAATGTTTAAAATACATTTTTTGTATGCATCTCCCTTTAGAAACTCATTTCCCTCTTAAAATGAGGCTCCCCATGAACAATTTCCTTTGGTTCTTTCTGAGGATAGTCATATTTTGCATGCGGCAGGATATTATAGCTGGAAGAAACAGAAAAATCTATCTCCTCCACTTAATACATAAGGAAACTGAGGTTTAATAAGGTGAAAAGCAGGAGAATCACACTGATGTTATGTAATAAAAATACCGGTTTGAATTGCTAGTGAACATTATTCAGAATGAGGACTGAAAGAGAAAGATTCTCATATTCTCAGTTCCAACTGACAAATTCCTCGTTCATTGCTTAACCTTGAGAACAGATAATGGCCATGATCCAGTGGTGCGGAAGACCAGAGGAAAGAAGGTGTCACTCACACTGATGGAGTGCACCAACAGTAATGACAAATCACGCACAGTACCTTGAGCAACAATAATTGAGCATAGTTTCCCCTAAAGAGTGTAAGTTTTAGTGAAACATTTTCAGCCACAGTTTGCTTGATTTTTAATAAATAGTCAAGTTGATAATCTCTCTTCTGAGAATTTTATCTTTGGTACTAAAACAAATTTAAATCAGTACACTGTGTAATTGTACATTTCACCAGAGTATAAAAACACACAGTGGCAAACAGCTCACTTATTCCCACAGCCTTTTCCCATCTTTACCTTTTCCTCTCCCCTCTTCCCACTCAGTGATGCTGTGAAGATATGACAGGCAGAGTTTTTTGTCATGTTTCATTTGTGCCATGCACCTTCAGTCTCTGAAATCTCTGTACTCATACAGCCTCCTGCCTCAGATCTTTTACAGCTGAAGACAATGGGAAGATGAGAGGGAATAGAAGGGCTTATTGGACAAATTTAACATCCCATCACATGCAATGATAAAAGTATGATTCAATTTTAATTATAGGGGTCTCCCAGCAAAAGTTTCACGGGAAACACTCCCATGTCATTTCTCCCACTGTCGCCAACACAGGAAAAGGCTACAGAGTTTTTCTAGTTTTTCTTGAGTTCCCCAAGCATCTCTTTATTTCCTGGGTCCTTATTACAAAGGCTGTAGAAAGAATCAAGGAGATGACAGTCAGTGAGCACACTAACATGGTGGCACCCTCACATGAGGCTTCCTGCTGCAGCTGCTAAAGGGAGCTGGATACAATGGAAAAGACACAAATCTGGTACCTAGAGTCTTGATTCTAGTGATAACTCACTAACACTCAATCTTCCAATGAATAGAAATGGTCTAGGTTTAGATCCAAATAAGCTATCATCTGGTCTGGATTTGAGGTTCGAACATCAACACCTGTTGTGACTCAAAGCTTGCTCATGGGCAGGCATTTGCTGAATTAGAATGTCTTCTTTTCCAATTCCTATATCTGCCATGGAGGGACTGGAGGTGTCTTCATAATCTAGGTAATTTCCTACATCTAACGTACCAGAATAATATTTTCATTAAAGTAACATCTTGATAGCAGGGACTTCATTTTAGAGCACTGAGACTCCATCTTGAGAAAGCACCCCCCACTGTGAGGTTCTCTTCTGAAACTATAATCTAAAACTCAGACAATAACATTATTCACACAATAACAGTACACTACATCCCATTTGACAGAGCATAGAAACTCCCTAGTATGATCGCTCAAGCTTAAAACAGATAGTCTGCACCTGGATTAATGTTAAGATTGTAATTTGTCCAATGTCAAGACTGTAATTGATATTCACTTTGCAAAGGCGTTAGGTCAGCTTGACCCTAGTAACCATGTATTCCCCCTGATCCTAGCAACCACTCCCCCCCACCCTCAATCCTAAGAACCATATATTCACCCTCCCCTCCTTGTGGTTTTTGGCTTTATAAACCCTGTTGCTTTAAGCTTCGGGGTCAAGAGTTCTTTAGGGCATGAGCCCGCTCTCTACCACCAGCAATAAAGGACCATCAGATTTTATCAATGTGTGGTGCTCCTCTGTTTGCCTCACTCAGGTACAACATCATGCATAAAAAAATAAGAAACTGCTTCTGTCATAGGACTCACTTTTGTATTTCATCCAAGAAGGTCCCAGAGCCCTTCAAGAACATAAAGCCTGGGCCGGCGCTGTGGCACAGTGGGTTAAAGCCCTGGCCTGAAGCGCCAGCATCCCATATAAGCGCTGATTCTAGTCCTGGCTGCTCCTTTTCCGATCCAGCTCTCTGCTATGGCCTGGGGAAGTAGTAGAAGATGGTCCAAGTCCTTGGGCCCCTGCACCCGCATGGGAGACCCGGAAGAAGCACCTGGCTCCTGGTTTCGGATCGGTGCAGCTCTGGCCGTTTTGACCATCTGGGGAGTGAACCAGTGGATGGAAGATCTCTCTCTATCTATCTCTACCTCTCTCTGTAACTCTGTCTTTCGAGTAAATAAATCTTAAAAAAAAAAAAAAAAAAAAAAAAAAAAAAAAACATAAATCCAAACAGGATGGTTAGACAAACACAGGTGGGTCAAAGGGCATGCAGATGGCCTGATCACTGAAACATTGAGCAGAGTGAAGCTGGTGTTGGACAAGCGAAGGTGAGAAGCATAATCAGCGTGAGTCATGAGATCCTGGAGAACCAGACTGCAAAACTGCTGCATCCCATTTCCTCCGCAGTCCCTGACACAGAGAAGCAGCACGAAGCCTCCCGTCAGGATGCTGTAATGCTAGTGTGCTCGTTGACTGTCAGCTCTTTGAGGCTTTCTGAAGCCCTTCTTCATGAGAGGGACCTAGGAAATAAAGAGCCACTCGGGAACTCAAGAAAAACTCTGGCGCCTCTTCCTCTGATGATGACAGTGGGAGAGAGAAAGTTGAGTTCAAAGCCTGAAAGCTCTCATAGAGAAACAAAGTGAAGGAAACCAGTGAGTTAGGAAGCTGTGGTAGGATCTTTTTTTCACCCCAGCTTTATGAAGGTATAATTGACCAAAAAATTGTATAACAAAAAGGAAAAGGAAAATTAGGGTGCTCAACATGTTTTGTTTTGATTTTGTGTGCATGCTAAAATGATTAAATCAAGCTAATTAACATAGCCATTGCCTCACATATTTATCATTTTGTGGCAAAAACATTTAAAATCAACTCCCTCAGCAATTTTCAAGTAAGCAACACATTCTAATGAACTATAGCCACCACGTAGTACAATCGGTTTCCAAAACATATTTGTCCTAATGGAAACTTTGTACCTTTGATCAAATTCTCCTCATTTCTCACCCCTTAAACACCCCATCCAGATCTGACAACCACCGTTGTATTCTCTGCATCTATGAATTTGACTATTTAAATTGTACTTGTAAGTGAGATCATGTGGTGTTTGTCTTTCCATGCCTGTTTTATTTCACTTAGCATATTGTTCCCTAAATTCATCCCTATTGTTACAAATGAAAGCTTTTCTTTTTTCAAGGCTGAATAGTATTTCATGATACACACACATTTGTATGTATGTGTATATATGTATGTATATGCTATACAAAAATTTTGAAGTCCACACATTATTTTATCATAATACATACTTTTCATTAACTTTCAAAGACCCCATGCATTTATACATACACACACACGCTCACATACATATAAGTGTATATATCACATTTTCTTTGTGTACTGATCTATCATGGACACTAAGATTGAGGCCATGTCTTGACTACTGTCAATAATGCTGAAATGGACATAGGAATACTGATATCTCTTCAACATACTGATTTTAACTCCTTTGGATACATACCCTGAAGTTGGGCCACTGGATCTTATGGTTGCTCTTGTTTTAAGTTCCTGAAGAACTTACAATTTTTCACATGGCAGTACTAATTTACATTCCTGCCAACAGTGTGCAATGATTCTCCTTTCTCCACATCCTCACCAACACTGGTTATCTTTTGTCTTTTCAATAATAGCTAAACAAAAGCTGTGATATGATATCTCATTGTGGTTTTAATTTGCATTTACCTGTTGATTAGTGATGTTGAGCATTTTTCCACATACCTGTTGGCCATTTGTTTGTTGTCTTTGGAGGAATATCTTTTCAGGTCCTTTGTTCATTTTTAAACTGAAATTTCTTGATCTTGAGTTTTTTGCATTTCTTACACATTTTGGATATGAAGTAATCAGCATTTACTGACATGATAATACTTGGTTCCTTTTTGTGCTATGTGAAGATAGTTTAGTTTGATAAAATGTCTATTTTTGCTTTTGGGATCATAAAAGAAAAAAACCTCATTGGCCTTAACAAAGTCTAGAAGCTTTTTCTCTATATTTTCTTCTGGAAGTTTAATAGTTTCAGGACTTAATTTGAAGTATCCAATCCATTTCGAGTTTATTTTTGTATGTTATGTGAGAGAGGTGTCTGTTTTCATTCTGTGTATGTCAGCTTGTCCCAGCACCATTTATGGAGGAGACTGTACTTCCCCATGGTATGTTTGTTGCAATTTTGTCAAAACCCAATTGACCACAAATGTGTGGGTTTAATCCTGGGTTCATTATACTATTCTATTGATCTATATTTGTTTCTATACCAGTACTATGCAGTTTTGAGTCCCACGTAGCATATTTTGAAATCAAATAATATGATGCCTCCAGCTTTGTTATTCTGTTTGTTTTTGTTGTTGTTGTTCACTTACAATTGCTTTGGTTGTTTGGGGTCTTTTGTGGTTTCATACAAATTTTAGAATTGTTTTTCTATTTCTGTGAAAAATGTCATTGGAATTTTGATAAGAATTGAATTGAATCTGAAGATCATTTTGGGTACTATGAGCATTTTGACAACATTAGTTCTTCCAATCCAACACATGAAGTCTTCCCATTTGTTTGGCATCTTCGATTTCTTTTATCACTGTTTTATAGCTTTTAGTTTACAGATCTTTCACCTCCCTCGTTAGATTTTCTCCAAAGTATTTTTTGAATCTATTATAAATTGAAGTGCTTTCTTTTTTTCTTTTTCTGATAGTCTGTTGTTAGTGTATAGGAGAAATTCAATGATTTTTGCATATTGACTTTTTATCTTGCAATTATACTGAGTACATTAGTTCAAACAGTTTTTGTGGCATATTTGCCTTTTATATGTAAAAAAACTATGTTATACATACATAGTCACAATTTTATTTCTTCTTTTCCAATATGAATGTCTTCTATTTCTTTTTCTTGCCTAATCACTATGGCTAAGACTTCCAATACTATATTGTATTGAAGTGGTGAGACGAGGTATCCTTGTCTTCCTCCTGATTATAATTGAATGTGCTGTTGGCTGTGAACTCATCATATATGCCTTTAATATGCAGAGATACATTTCTTCTATGCCTAATTGGTGAGAATTCTTATCATGAAAGGAGTTGAATTTTGTCAAATGCTTTTTTCACATCTATTAAGATGATCATATGGTTTTTAGCCCTCTTTGTGTTAATGTAGCATAGCATATTGACAGATTCAAATATGTTGAACCATTCTTGCATCCCAGGGTAAATCACAATTGATCATGGTGTATGAGCTCATTGTTGTGCTGCAGAATTCAATTTGCAGTTTTGCTTTATTGAGCATTTTTACAGCTATGTTCATAGGAATAATGGGCTAATATTTTTTCTTAGAGCATGCTTGTCTGGTTTTGGTACTAGGCTAATGCTGGCCATGTAAAATGAGTTTGAGCGAGGGACTTCCCAGATGACTAAATAGAGGTGCCTAGCATTTACCTCTTCCTCTACAGAGAAGAATCCAAACAATAAATAAATAGCCACATCATAATGCTGATGCTAGACAAGTAACAACACAACTCAGTAGGGGAATAAGGGGAACCCACTAGGACGTGGAAAGTTGAGAAGACAGCATATAGAGAGGAACAAATCCAAACACCAAATGAGACCCCAGTCTACTGGACGGGGAGAGGGAGTCCCCATTGCAGGGGAAAGGAAAAGCAAGAGAGCCTCAGCGGAGCCCATCTGCACAGTCACCTTAGCAGGCAGTTCCTCCTACCGGAGGAATCCACAGGACTACAGATCAGGAGCCCAGGGAAGAGGCCTCCCTGCAGTGCCCACAGTCAGGAAAGGAAATCACATTATACCACCCCAACACCCAGAGCACAGGCTGTGGCAATGTGGTACCATCTTGAGAAATAAAAGACTGCCAGAATTCATCTTGCTCTATGGGACAGAAGCCTCTGTATAAGCCCCATTCTTTGGGCCACAGGGACTACAGCTTCACAAATCCAAGTAGACCAGTAGAGCAATAGCGATTCCAGAACCCCAGCCCACGCAGTGCTCTGCTCTACAAGGAAAAGGAGGTGAAGAATAGCAGGTATATCCTTCCCATGGGATCCTGGAAGTTGGAGCAGCTGCCTCCTCGGACTTGGCCCATCCCACTCGCACTCCTACCCTTTCTCTTGCTACTTGGAGCATCATTCTCTATATCTAGGACTTATGCACACCAGGACTCTCAACCAGGGTTCCTTTAACCCTACCCAGATCTATTCATCATTTCTTAGAACTGTGTGTGTTCTCAGGACTATGATCAGAACTGTATATGTACCCAACCTACTCACAGTGCCAGCACCTGCATGGACAGCAGCTAGAGTTCTGCATGCCACACCTGTCCTGAAATCAGCTATCTTGGTATCAGAGACTTTATGCCCATGCATGGTCAGCAGCTAAGGGTTTGTGTGCCCTGACCATCCCGGTGTCAATCAATCCTGCAGCTTTAGGTTTTCATATGAACAGAGACTGGAGGTCTGCAAGCTGGGATCTGTGAATACTACTGTGCTCCATCATAGCACCAGTCCCCAAGCTTCAGGCCCTGGAATGCACAGTCATAGGGATGGGGAATGTGTATACTCCACATTTATCAGGCAGTCCCAAGGAATCGTGTGCTTGCACAAGCCACCACGGAATGGTCTGTACTTCCCATCCATCCTGGAGCCAGCATCAGTCTCAACAGCAGGGACAGCAGATGACTACATGCCAGGGATCCAAACAACTACACTGGGCTCCAAGAGTACCCTAGTCCTCCACTCCTGCTGCCACAAACACACAACAAAAGAAGACATAGGGACTTATCGCTTATCTAATTCATGCAATGCCCCTCTTTCAACTTCGCCCAGGTCCTTTCTCAAGCTCAGACACCCTTGTCGTACCACCAGTTTGTGACATGGAAAGGACTTAAAATAATGAAAAGTTATAGGAGCCAAGAAAAGAGACAGCAAAGGAATGACCATAAAAGTAAGGGAAGCAACACAATTTATTATCACGAGGTGTGAGGGTTTTTATGTTAAGGGAGAGTAGGGACACAGCAAGCAGCATTCCAAAGATAGAGAAAGTGGTTAAGAACAGGAACTTTGGAGACAGAGTACCAGATTTGAATTCAGCACTGCTGTTTACCAGCTGGATTAACCTGGGAAAATGACTTAACCTCTCTGTGTCCCAACTCCAACAGATGAATAATACCACTTACTCTCCTAAATGTTTGTGAAGACTAAATAACAACACGTTAATACCTAGCACATAGTAATATTCAGTAAATTTTCACTAATATCATGATAGTAATGTCACTCGGACTCCTCTCACAAGTCTTTTGAACGCATGTAAAATGTCTTAAAGTTGGCACCTACCTGTGTTAAGCTAATGCTCTTATTCTTCCTCAGGAACAAAGCAAGGATGGGCTGGGGAAGAGAACATAGGAAAGCAGCCCACTGCTCTCCTCAATCAGAGTAACACACGTTTCTTGTCTGGAGGGAAAGAGTTTGCCAGATCATGACGTATAGTTGCTGTCAGAAATGAAAAACAACCTTGCAGTAAATCAGTTTTTAATTTGTGTTTCTGAAAAATTGGGACCATGCTTTAAAATTCTCCAATTATTCACTGGTGAGGGCGCCATTACAGAAGCAAAATGCTTTTCCTTTCCTCAAAGACAGCAATTCCCCCCAAAGAGAGCAAGCAGCCCTCCTCTCCAGGTTGAAGACGGGGGTGCTGTGTGGTGCCATCCTGTAACTGGGAAGCTGTGAAAGCTTCTCTTTGTGGAGTCGTTCCTGGGGCATTAAAGAAGTCACTGCCATGGCCACTCCTGGAAGCACCCTGTGCTGAACATGCTCAGATAGCTTCTCCTACCCTCACATTATTCCCCACTCAGTTCATGCTCCAGGATGATTGCAATGAAAATAGAACAGGAATTGAAAAGGATTTGGTATAATGGATGAGGAGTCAGAGTGTTGTTGGATTTCATATTTTTCTAAATCGATGCCAAGATCAATAACAGGAAGAGACAAGAAGACGGGTTCCTGGGAGAGGTCCCTCCCTGGCAAGGTACAGGAATCTTGAATGGGAGCCTGGAAGCCTCAGAAGGTGAGAGTGCTAAGGAAAGGATTTATGGTGAAAGATGCTGCAGAATCCTGCTCCGGAAAACCAGGCCACCTTAGAGGCAAATGCCTTGAGAAGACTTCTGAAAAGATATGAAAGGGGCCTGTGTATTCATATTTGTTTCCAAGGAAATGTCCATGGCTTTTATAAACATCTCAGAGGAAAGCAAAAAATTTAGCTCCACTCTTCTAAGAGCTCATAATACTAACCATCATCATTTATTGAGTCTTTATTATGTGCTTAGTAGTAGCCTGCATGAGTTAAATTAATCCTCAGCACAACTGTAAGATGAAAACAACTGACATACTTAGATCTCAGATGGGGAAACTGATACTCAGAAGTTCAAAGAATTTAGATAAACTGCTTGAGTTTGCAGGGCCGGCATTTGAGCCCAGGTAAGTGCTCACGACCATCACACTAACACTGCCTCTGTGTTGTCACTGAGACCTGATCCCCCAAGGAGGCACAATTTAGCCTTCTTTGTTCCTTCCCTTCATAATGTCTTTAGAAAATTAATACACAAACATATGTAGATAGTCTCCTAAGGAAAATGCTATTTTACAATTTAATTGGTTCCAATAAAACATAAGGTTGGAGGAGGCTTTACTTGTAAGTAATTTAAATGATATACTGCTTTCTACAGTGTGCATCGTTTTTAATGAACGATTATGAGATATTATGCAAATTAAAAGTTATCAGCCTCCTGTAAATAACCAAAAACTTTTTGTTATTTAATAAATGATTTGTAACTGCTCAAGAGATCAAAGAAGGTAATTTCGCCTGTTCCTTGAACTCTGTATATTTGGACAATTTTTAAATTGCACAGTTTACATCATAAAATAACAAAATGTGAGTCATTATGATACACCCTCATTTGTTATATGTTGGCTGCTATTTCATCTTCATTTCTTTATGCCTGGCACAACACGTGCTCCAAATCAAGGGAATAATGCTCAGAAAGCCAGCTGTCCCACCTTGAAGGGTGTTGTCCTGGGGCTCAATGCAGAGAACCAAATATTCTTTTTTTTTTTTTTTGACAGGCAGAGTTGGACAGTGAGAGAGAGAGTTACAGACAATGAGAGAAAGAGAGAGAGAGAGAGAGAGAGAGAGAGTTATAGACAATGAGAGAGAGAGACAGAGAGAAAGGTCTTCCTTCACGTTGGTTCACTCCCCTTATGTCTGCCACAGCTGGCACTGCGCCGATCCGAAGCCAGGAGCCAGGTGCTTCCTCCTGGTCTCCCATGCGGGTGCAAGAACTCAAGCACCTGGGCCATCCTCCACTGCCCTCCCAGGCCAGCAGAGAGCTGGACTCGAAGAGGAGCAACCAGGACAGAATCCGGCCCCCCAATAGGGACTAGAACCCAGGGTGCCAGCGCCGCAGGTGGAGGATTAGCCAAGTGAGCCACGGTGCCGGCCCGAACCAAATATTCTTCTGAAAATAAAACTGCCAAGTCCTAGCAATATTTCTATTGTTTTGCACTAGTTGGTTTTCCTTTCTTCATATGAAGTCACAGACAACATACCCAGATCCTTGGAACAGACAGAAGCCCTTTCTTGTGTCTCTGCAATCTGCCAGAATACAGAAAGTCCTTCAAAGTTCCATTTTGGCCTTTGCTAGGTATGTTTCTAGCTAGAAGATGCAGGGGAACTTACCTAGGAAAACAAATCAAGGAATAAGTCTCAGCTCTCACTCTGCTGCTTTCCTGCAGACAGGGTTATATATCCCGGAGAGAAGTAGCCAGGGATCCTTGAGCACAGGCGCTCTTCAGTCTTCAGCCACCAATTAAAGAAGGCAGGAGCCAAATCTGTGCTCTGCTTTCCCAAGCTCCCCAATAATAAGGTCCCCTGCTCTCTCACAGTCCATGTTCCAGGTAGACTAAGCTTTGCCTGGATACCCTTCCCACATCTCTCCCCTCCTTTGCTTGACCAATTCCTTATCCTTTAAATCTCAGTTTGGAACCTTCCTTAAGAACTGTTACCCCAACATTCTGTGTCCCCCACAGCCCTTCTATCCTTAGCTTAGCACACATGAAATCTCATTGTCCATCTCCCTTGCTAAATTTTACCATCCTTAGAACAAAGAACTATGCTCTCTTCATTAAAATTTGCATTTCATATCACAGCCTGCTGGTACTTGGACTAGTATCAGCAATAAATAAAAATAGTTTATTAAAGGAATGAATGACAGTTCCCATTTATTATATACTCTATCTATCCTCCTACTATATATATTAAAAACATATTCACTTTAGAAAGCTACCCTCCAAGAATGACCACTTCTCTCATTTTTATTTACATTCTTCCTCACACACCTCATATCGCAGGTCCTTAAGATATACCTTTCTCATCATTTATTTTATTTATTTTTAATTTCTTTTAAAAAATAAAGAGACAGACATAGAGAGCCAGGTCTTATTTGCTGGGGTACTCCTTAAATGCCAACAACAGCCCGCTCTAGGCCAGGCTGAAGCCAAGAGCTAGAAACTTAATTCAGGTCTCCCTCATGGGGGCAAGTACACAATCACTTGAGCTATCACCTTCTGCTTCCTAGGGTGCACATTAGCAAGAAGCTAGAAAGCAGAGGAGGAGGACTTGAACCCAGGCATTCTGATAGGGAAAGGGAGTGTCCCAATCGTCATCTCACTCCCTAGACCAAACACCCACCGCTCATCATTTATTTTTGCCATTCACTGCCAACCTCTCATCATCCTAACAGCTTGCCCTTCCCTGCTGTCTTCTAATGCTTACTTTCATCTTATCTGAATAATCACATTTTTATTTAGACATCAAAATAGGAAGTATTTTGTAAATATATGTGATATACAATACATGCCATATGTTGATTTATGCCTCAAAATATGCACTGTGATAACAAGATATGTTGTCTAGGTTTGAACATTACCTCTCAACATACCATTAAATGTCAAAAGATCAATAATAGGCTCTGCTGCTGGCCAAGATGGAGTAACAGGGAATGGATTTATGATTTAACCTGAAACAACACCACCAAAATAACCCAGAGAATCCATGAAACAACAGTTTTTGTTTTTTGACAGGCAGAGTGGACAGTGAGAGAGAGAGACAGAGAGAAAGGTCTTCCTTTACCGTTGGTTCACCCTCCAATGGCCACCGTGGCCGGTGCGCTGCAGCCAGCGCACTGCGCTGATCCGATGGCAGGAGCCAGGTACTTATCCTGGTCTCCCGTGCAGGTTCAGGGCCCAAGTACTTGGGCCATCCTCCACTGCACTCCCTGGCCACAGCAGAAAGCTGGCCTGGAAGAGGGGCAACCGGGACAGAATCCGGCGCCCCGACCGGGACTAGAACCCAGTGTGCTGGCGCCGCAAGGCAGAGGATTAGCCTAGTGAGCCACGGTGCCGGCAAAACAATAGTTTTCTAAGGCACTGAGTATCAGGGGAAATGAAGGCCAGTGATCCCTGACAGATAGGAAGCAAACAAGGAAAGCCCTGAAATTGTCCCAGCTTACAGTATAGAGCTTCCAGGCCATGGCACAGGGAAAGAGAGCCTTGATAGAGTCTAGTAAACTCCTTGAGTTTAAGGGACAGAGTTAGGAACCCATGGAGACAAGAAGAGTGAGTTTGCAGGCAAGGGTAGCAGACAAGAGAGAGCTTCACAGGGTCTAAAATCTCAGATGTTAACCTGAATTGACTCAGGTCATTCACGTGAGAATGCTACCAGAAAAAGAAGCATATCTGTATCCCCAGAACAAAGCTCAAGAATGTTTATAGAAAAACAGTCATATCTGAAGAGCCTCGGGTAATTACTGACATCATAAATAAGAGTGTCAATTGTGAAATCAACAACAGGAGTCACTGTGCACTTACTCCCCATGTAGGATCTCTGTCCTTAATGTGTTGTACTGTGTGAATTAACAGTAAAACTACTACTCAAACAGTGCTTTATACTTTGTGTGTCTGTGTGGGTGCAGTCTATTGAAATCTTTACTTAGTATATACTAAGTTGATCTTCTGTATATAAAGATAATTGAAAATGAATGTTGATGAAGAATGGGATGGGAGAGGAAGTGGGAGATGGTATGGTTGCAGGTGGGAGAGAGGTTATGGTGCTGGGGAAAGCCGCTATAATCCAAAAGATGTACTTTCGAAATTTATATTTATTAAATGAAAGTTAAAAAAAGAAAAGAAAAACAGTCATATCTAGTATCTGACAAGAAAAAAATCCCTGTGTCTAGTTCCTAACCAAAAATTACAAAGCATCAAAAGAAACAGGAAAATACATTAGGCAATGAGGTCATAGAGAGATCAAACAAATGAAACTGCCCCAGAACTGACACAAGTGTTTTGAATAATAGACCAGAACATTGAAATGTTCATAGCATTTCAAATGTTCAAAAAATTGGGGACATGAAAAAACTTTTAGAAGTAAAAATTAGTGTGTAATATATTGGTTTTTCTACTGCTACATCACAAATTACGAAAATTTCAGCAGCTTAAAATAACACCCATTCATTAATTCATATCAGTTTGAAGTTTGGGAGGACTTGACTGAGGTCTAAGATTAGATAGAGTCTTAAAAGATTTAAATCATGGTATAATCTGGTCTAGTTTTCTCTGAAAAACAACTAATTTCCAAGTCCATTCCAGTTGTTAGCCAAGTCCAGATTTCTACAAATATACATATGAAATCCACATTTTCTTGCTGATAATCAATGCTCACTCTTGGCACCCAAAGACTATTCTCAAATCTTTTTCACATATAGTCCCCTCTAGTCCCCTCTTAGTTTCTCCTTCTTCTCCTTTTCCTCCTCCCCATCTCCCCATCCCCTTCCTCCTCCTCCTTCTCTCTCTCTCTCTCTTTTTTTTTTTTTTTTTTTTGGCTGTGGCAGTTTTTCGTGTTGTACTAGACTCTAGATTAAGTGGACTGTCTGCTTTTGGTGAATCTCTAGGGGCTTGTGGTGGGTGTGGCCAGAGAGCTCTGTTCAGTTCTTCAGGATTAAGGGTGTGCCAAAGGTGGCACTGCAGGTTTGGCATGGTAAATCTTCTCTCTCTCTCTCTCTCTTTAATCAGAAGGGAAGTAATTCCACTCAACTGAGCTCTTCTCCTTGATGGCAATCAGTGCCTGAGCGCTAGCCCCAGTGGGTATAATATTCATCTGCTCTGTCCCAAGGACCACACAAAGGATCTGTGCAGTCCTCAGTGTAAGCTCAGATTCCCCTGCAATGTCAGGGTCGCCCAAGCTTGTGGTGTTTCCCACAGAGATGCTCACATCTCAGCCACACCATGAGTTCTCCCACACACCCTCAGTTTTTTTTTTTCCCCTTTTTTCACAGTCCCAGTTCATAAGCTCCACACATTCACTCTTTCGTATGTGACCTTCACTATCCTCAAGCCAGCAACATGTGCTTCAAATTTCTTCTTCTACTATCCTGAATAAACTCTTCTTTTAAAGGCCATGTTGTTATATAGGCCAACCAAGATACTCCCTATTGATTGAATCAAGTTCAGCTGACTAGTAACCTCTATTATACATTATATAATTGGGGACTGATATCTTATATGGTCATAATTCTGGGAATTGGGTTGAAAAATCCTGGGGAGTCATTAATTTTAGATGTCTGTCTACCACATGTGAAATAAAAATATACTGATGACAATAAATAATATACATTGAAAAATGACAGATTAGTGAACTTAAAAAAGTAGCAATAGAAAATATCCAGAAATGAAACACACAAAAGAAGACAGACAATAAGAAAATAAAACCAGAATATCAGTGAGCTCTAAGACAACTTCAAGGGAGTGAGAAAATAATGCCTGAAAATTTCCAAAGATGATGAAACTTATAAACCCATAGTAGCACGAATATCAATGAATCCTAAGCACAAGAAATACAAAGAAAACTATACCAAGATACATCATAATCAAATCGCTCAAAACCAATGACAAAGAGAAAATCTTAAATGCAGAGAAAAAAAAAAACAAGTATTTACCAAGATGAGAGCAATTTCCTCACTAGAAATAATATAAATGAAAAGACAGCGAAGCAACATCTTCAAAGTGCACAAGCACACACACACACACACACACACACAGTCAACTTGGAATAGGACTCCTAGCAAAAATTGTTTTCAAAAGCGAAGGCAATGACTCCCAGGGGAAGTAGTAAAGTATTTCATAACATCCTGGGGCTCGGAGTGTGACAAGTAGAGTGATCAAAAGAAGGGAAATTGCTGCACAAACAACTGCTGACTTCAGAGGCTTGTTGTACCTGTTCAACCCACCCCAGCAATATGAATGGATCATGTGCCTCTTTCCCCGTTTAACTCAGTTCTGAATTACAGATTCCTACGAACACATGATTGGCACAACTTGAATTGCATCCAAAAGCTTAGCTATAATAGTTTAGAAATTTAATTAACATTCCAGCCTTTGCAGTCAGAAAAGCACAAAGAAGTTCCAAATGGACATTGAACAATGCATCTACTATGTTAATGTCAACAAAAGAATATAGTAGAAACTTCATGGTATATCCTTTCCTGGACCAGTGTGATTGTCCCTATGTTCCCACGGGCAGACTATTTGTGACACATTCTGGCGTCTGCATTCTGCTTTTATCCATTGGCATGTCAGCCTCGTGTTCCCAGAGAACCAACCACATCTTGCTAATTGCATGGTCTAAAAACCTCCAAACCTCCTTCAACATCTATGATCTAATAGCCATCATATATATGTATGTATATGTTTATGGAATCAACATCATTTTTCCATTCATTCATTTAATAAATATTTAATAATAGCCTATGTCTATGTGTCAAGGACAATTCTGCAAACCTAACGTAAGGCAATGAAAAAATTAGCCTAATCCCCTAGTCTTGTGGATTTTATTTTCACTTGGAAAGCAGGAGAAAAACAATTAATAAAGAATCGTAATAGGACATTAAAATCACCCATAAGAAAACTTAAATAGGGGCTGGTACTGTGGTGTAGCAGGTAAAGCCACCATCTGCAATGCCGACATTCCATATGGGCTCCTCTTTGAGTCCCAGCTACTCCACTTGCAATCCAGCTCCCTGCAAAAATGGCTGGGAAAGCAGCTGAAGATGGCCCAAGTTCTTGGGCCCCTGCATGCATGTGGGACACCCAGAGGAAGCTGCAGACTCCTGGCTTCGGATCGGCGCAGCTCCAGCCGTTGCGGCTATCTGGGGAGTGAACCCGTGGATGGAAGACATTTCTCTCTCTCTCTCTCTCTCTTTCTCTCTCTCTCTCTCTCTAACTCTGCCTTTCAAATAAATATAAATCTTTTAACAAAAAGAAATAAAGAGAACAAATAGGCAAGGGGATAAAGCAGGATGAAGAGTGCTCACTTATTGTAGAGGGGATGCTCAGGAAAGCCTTCTTTGACGAGGTAACATTTAAATAGAGTTCTGAAATGGAAAGAGAAGAGCCACGTGGCAAGCTGCAGTGAAGAGAGTAGCGATTGTGATGGTCCTGAGGCTGGAGCCTCTTCTGCAAGCTTGAGGAAAAGGGGAAGTCACTGGTGGATCAGAGTGAGCAGGGGTGAGTGGAAGGCAATGGGTTTGGAGAAGTGGCAGAGAAGGCTTTCAGCCTTCACTGTGCCTCTGGAACACCCGGGGAGTTTTGAAAACCCATACATGTTCAATTTCCAAACTCAGAGTTTTGATTTCACTCAGTTTGGGATGGTGCCCCAAGAAACAAGAATTTTTCAGTGCCCCCTAGCTGATTCTTGCATAGAGACATGTTTGAGAACCACACGTGGAGGGCAATGTAGACCTACGTAAAGACTTTGTGCCAAGCATGATGGGAAGTCATGGTATGTTTGAATAAGAGAGTGAAATTTTCAAGAGAGCACTCTGACTGCTGGGCAGCAAGAAAGCAAGGGAGAACAGAAATAGGGTATGCTCTTTAGTAAGTGGCCACAACTGTCGGGGGTAAGCATTAGGGATTCAGACTCTGGTGGTAAACGTGGACGTGGCAAGAGATGGTCAAATTTGCAAAATACTAGGAATGTAATGCCAACAGAATGCTGACAGATTGGAGATGGGATATGAAATATTCAATAATGACTCAAAAATGATGACTCAGTCCTGTACCTAAGCAAATAGATAATAAGGCATTAGTAAGATGGAGATCATTGTTGGGAGATAGGGGATAGAACAGTAAGTTTTAGTAAGTTTAGAAATCAGGATGTAAAATAGCTAAAAATGGCATTGGCATTCAGCCTACCTGTTAAGATACCCACATCCCAGATCAAGTGCCTGGGTTCTAGATGTGGCTCCACTCCCAACTCTAGTGCCCAGTCTTGGAGGCAGCAGATAACGGCTCAGATGGCTGAGTCCTTGCCACTCATATGGAAGATCTGGATGGAGTTTATGGCTCCAGACTTCAGCTTGGTCCAGCCCCAGCCTTGCTGGCATTGGGGAGTACATCAGAAGATAACAGTGTGTACTAGCTCTCTAATAAAAAATATTATTTTAAAACACCTACAAAACTGATATCAGCACTTTTCTTCATATCTATCATCTTCCTTTTTTGCATAATTTACATCTGTTCATATCCAAATTCCCATCCTGTCTAAACTGCAAACTGCTTCTCATCTCTTCTGTGTCCCAGCAGTAACTGTGTGTCACTATAAGTTAATGTACCTATTCATGAATGTTAAGGATCTGAGGAAAGACACATCTGACTCTGCCTACAACTCCTGGAAAATATGTTACAAAAAATAACTGCAAGGAAAGTCTTAGCCTTGGTCAATGTATTCCTAGGTGTGAGTTGGCAGTGAAAATTTGGTTTGGCCAAATTCCTGAAAAGAGGTGGTATCCCTGAAGCTTTTAAGGTCAGGCCAACTGAATATCAAGAGATGCCCAGTCTTCTCCATCAATGTCCTTGCATATAAAATGATTGCCTGGCGGATTTTGCAAAAATCAGAATGCATTTCTTGATTTGCATATTAGATGCAAATGCTCATTAATGTTCTTTTCATGTAAAAAATGTTTTCTATGTCCATTTTAAAGAAATGTTAAACTTTTGACCTTCTGGTCAATTAGTGTGAGATTTATCAGGTTTCTATAAAGTAATATTGACTGTATACGTTTTTATAGTGGCTGACTTTTCCACTCTTGAATTAATTTGGCATATCTATTTGAAAATACTCCTCTCTGCAAAGCATCTTAAAAATAGCTCTCCTTTCCTTAGCTCTAAGATGGCACTGGATTAGAAACACTGTAATATTACTCATTTCTTTTTCGAAGAGGTGTATTACTTAAGAGAAAATGTTTATCAAGTTTTCTTTAGCAAAAAAGTTTAAAGCTGAAAAATAAAAACTTTAAAGATCATTAAAATAATACAGCATAAAAGCTAAATTAATATTCAGATCATTTTATAAATATGTGACAATAGGACAGCCTGTTGTAAATATCATTTTTCATGCTCCAAAGTTGATACTGGGGCAGGTATTTGGCACAGCAGGTAAGATGCCACTTGGGGGGCTGGGCATTAGTGTGTAGCGGGTAAAGCCACCACCTGTGATGCCTTCATCCCACGTGGGTGCCTGTTTGTGTCCTGGCTGTGCTACTTCTGATCCAACTCCCTGCTAATGAACTAGGAAGAACAGTATAAGATGGCCCAAGTGTTTGGGCTCCTGCCACCCATGTGGAACACCCAGATGAAGCTCCTGGCTTTGGCCTGGCTCACCACAAACCACTGAAGCTGTGTGGGGAGAGCACCAGCAGATGGAAGTGCTCTCTCGTGCTCTCTCTCTGTTTCTGGCTCTTTCAAAATAAATAAATAAATCTTAAAAAAAAAAAGATCACTTTGGATGAGCCCATCCCATATTAGAGTGCCTGGATTTGAGTCCCATCTCTGTTCCTTATTCCAGATTCCTACTAATGCACACCTTGGGTAGGTGATGACTCAAGTAGTTGTCTCTGCCACCCACATGGGAGACCTCATTGAGTTCCCAGTGCCAAGCTTCAGCCTGGCCCAGCCCTGATTGTTACAGCCATTTGAAAAGTGAACCAGTAGATAGGACATATTCATATTCTCTCTCTCATTCAAATAAATACACATTTTTTTAGAAAGGATGGTACAAGCCAACCCTTCTAAGTTCAACAATTAAAGTTAGAAATATCACAACTATTAGACTAAATTACTTCAAAATGCAGATAGAGGCCCACCACCCATGTTTTTAACTTAATGGGAGATTCTAAGGGAAAAAATAGTGTCATAACAGTGCTAGAAATTAATAGTTTATATAAACCAAAACATTGATGCAATAAAAAAGGTTATTCATGATTGAAAAAGTGTTGCATGTGTGTAGGAATGAAAAAAAAAACTGGAGTTAGAAAAATTGATTCAGATATGAGGAAACTGGAGCGACGAAGCTTTCAGAAAAGAGAACATCAAAGAGGGACATGTAAGTTTCTCTCAACTCAGAGAAGAAAAAGATCAGAAAATGGTTTTCCTTTTATGATAGTCAGTTTCTAAATAGTGTTTTGCTTGACAGTAAAATTTAAAGGAAAGGAAAGAATGTGTTAAATGACCAAAAAAATTCCCTGAAATACTATACAGTAGACTAATGCAAGATATAGCAGTATGTTTTTATAAACAAGAGTTCTTCTAGGCTAGTTAATCTACTATTTTATTTTTCAGCTAAATTGCTTTGTTTTTATTTGTTTAAAATGCTTTTGAAGCATGGCTCAGTTACATAAATGTAAAAATAAAAGCTAATATGAAAAATTGATGATACTTAGGAAATGGTGTTGATATACACTGACAAACTCATTTTTTTATAAAATTTTAATAGCTTACTAAAGCTTTCTTACAAATACATTCACCTAAACATGTAAACGTCAGATTTAATAGTGTTAAGTAAATACTAACTTGATAATCTAAATAGACAGTAGAATTTTTTAATAATTTCTGATAGTGGGGGCCAACACTGTGGTACCCTGGGTTAAAGCCCCAACCTGCAGAGCCAGCATCCCATATGGGTGCCAGTTTGAGTCCTGGCTGCTCCACTTCTGATCCAGCTCCTTGCTAATGTGCTTGGGAAAGCAGTGGTGGATGGCCCAAGTTTTTGGGCCGCTGCACCCATATGGGAGACCCAAAAGAAGCTCCTGACTTCTGGCTTCGGATCAGCTCAGCTCCAGCCATTGCAGTCATCTGGGGAGTGAGCCAGTGGATGGAAGACCTCTCTCTGTGTGTCTCTACCTTTATCTGAAGCTCTTTCAAATAAATAAAATAAATCTTTTAAAAAAAATTCCTGATGGTTATCTTGTTAAAGTTCCAAGGACTATATACATGTGATATAATGCTATTTATTTTAATATGTATCTACTACTATATCTATATGCACTAAATAACAATAATATTTACTTGTAACTTATTTCTATTTTAATTTTTATCATTAAATTTTGCTATTGAAATTTCAAAAGCAAAAAATTAAGAATAATATTAAATAATTAGGAATGAAGGAATATTACTGAAAATAAATTGTCATTTCATGATTCCAAATGCAATTCTTTCCCTCTTCTATTTATTTTACTTTTACCCCTTCCTTATTGTCCCGATGCCTTCCAAACTCTGGAAAGCAACCAAGTATTTTCTTCTTTGTAGTATAAGGAGTTTTCTATCATCTGGTTTTAATTTTACAATTATGGAACTTTGTTGTTATGGAGTTTTTTTTCATCCCATGTTTTGAAAAGCAAAATTGTTATCATTATTTGACATACTTGAGGGACAAAAAGATAAATAGACAGAGACAGAAAGCTCCCATTCACTGGTTCACTCCCCAAATGCCTATAATGACCAGGACTGGGCCAGGGACAAAGTCAGAAACCAGGAATGTAATCTAGGTTTCCCACGTGGGTGGCAGCTTGAACCATTGCCTCTGATTCCCAGTGTGGGCATTAACAGGAAGGTGGAGTCAGGAGCAGAGGCAGGTATCAAATCCAGTCACGCCAACGTGGGAAGCAGGCATTTAAATCACTAGGCCAAATACCTCCCCCACAAAAGTACAATTCTGGGGCCGGCGCCGCGGCTCAATAGGCTAGTCATCCACCTGCGGCGCCAGCACACCGGGTTCTAGTCCTGGTTGGGGCGCCGGATTCTGTCCTGGTTGCCCCTCTTCCAGGCCAGCTCTCTGCTGTGGCCAGGGAGTGCAGTGTAGGATGGCCCAAGTCCTTGGGCCCTGCACCCGCATAGGAAACCAGAAGCACCTGGCTCCTGGCTTTGGATCAGCACGGTGCACCAGCCGCAGCGCGCTGGCTGCAAAGGCCATTGGAGGGTGAACCAACGGTAAAGGAAGACCTTTCTCTCTGTCTCTCTCTCTCACTGTCCACTCTGCCTGTCAAAAAAAAAAAGTACAATTCTGAACTTAAATTATCCTTTAGCCTATTATGATACTCAAACTATTTTTCCATAAAGATTGATATTTTTCAAGAAGACAGGTATTACCATATTTGTAGATATAAGCAAATTTTTATTTCTCATGATAATATACCAAGACGATGCCATTCCACTGACTCAAAACGCATTTATGTAACACATAATATATATCATGAACTATGCTAGGGATAGAGAATCCAGAAATAAAAATAAAAATCTTACACTACACTTACAATATAAGGAAAATAGGAATGGGCAAATTGGAGTGGAATTGTGAGTGAACATTCTTTCTGGTGCGGTTCTGGTAACGAATCACAAATAAACTTGCACTAAAGCTGAGTAGAAGGGTTTGCTATTCCATGCTGAAGTGTCATCCTTTAGGTCAGTGGCCTCCAAATGGAGTGCTCCATGAAGAGTTTATGAGATCACCAATAAAGGTTATGAAAGAGGGGCAGGTGTTTGTGGCACAGCTGGTTAAGCTGCTGCTTGGAACGCTGCATCCCACATCGGAGTGCTGCTTGGGTCTCCACTACTCTGCTCCTGATCCAGCTCCCTGCTGATGCACCTGGGAAGCAGCAGATGATGGCTCAAGTACTTGATTTTCTACCACCCACATGGGAGGCTCAGGTGGAATTCCTGGCTTCTTCCAGCTTCAGCCTCTCCCAGTCCCAGCTATTGCAGGCATTTGAGGAATGAAAAAGCAGATGCAAGATTTCTCTCTCTCTCTCTCTACCTTTTAAATAAATTTTAAAAATCTTTAAAAAATATTATAAAACTATTAGAACTTTTGTTTTTCCCAACACTATATTATGAAAATCTGTAAACATAAAAAATGTTGAAATAATTGTATAGAGAATGCCTGTATACATACATATATTTACTACATAATTATATGTACATATAAAATATCTTAATATAGACAAGTGTATATTGGAAAAAAAGTTGAAGAAATAATGAATAACATTTTTTTGTAGAGAACTGTCTTTTGTACTTTTTTAAAAGATTTACTTATTCATTTGACAGGAGAGTTAAGAGAGAGAGGCAGAGACAGGGAAATCTTCCATCCTCTGATTCAATCCCCAAATGGCTACAATGGCAGGGCTGCACCAGGCTGAAGCCAGGATCCAGGAGCTTCTTCTGGGTCTTCCATGTGGGTGCAGGGGACCAAGGACTTGGGCCATGTTCTAACGCTCTCCCAGGCATATTAGCAGAGAGCTGGATCAGAAGTGGAGCAGCCAGGACTTGAACCATCATCCATGTGGGGTGCCTGTGTCACTAGTGGTGGCTTTATCTGCTATGCCAAAATGCCAGCACCTGATTTTTGTTTTAGCAGCCAGTTAAGTTGGTTGAATTCAAACTCCAACCTTTGCAATATAAGTCATATTATTTTTAGCCTTAGCTCTGGTGCTTGGAGACTGTGCTGCATATACATGGTATTATCCAGAGATATGGGAAGCATCTACCCTCTTGTTCTTTCCTTTCTGGCATTCCCCATTCACTTGTTAGCTGCTGTAAACACTGTACACTCTAAGTCTTAAAAATTGTGCATTTTTGTTCATATTTTAACTGCTTGTATGGTAATCATATGGAGCCTGTCTTCAGGATAAAAGCTGAAAAAATGAGGCGGTCATTTTGTCAGTTCTATTCCCTTTCTTCAAATCTAACTCTTCTTGCGGTATCTTCTTGTTGTTTGTTTACTCTATGAAGACTTCAGGTTGTTGCTTTTCCATTTTGTCCAAGGTTTGCAGATATTACTTGCAGAGTGGTTGATCTGATGAGTTGCTTAGTCATTAACGGTAGTGGAACCAGAACTTCTAATGTATTTACAGCTGACTTATGCATTTGTGAGTTCTGCTCCCCTAGATTCAACAACTCTCAGATTAAACATATGTTTTAAAATTTGTATCTGTACTGAACGTGTACTCACCTTTTCTTCTGGTCACTATTTCCTAAGGTAGATGGGAAAAGAATCACTTACATAGTATTTGTAGGTTGTGTAAGTGATCTGGAGGTGATTCACAGTATGTGGAAGGATCCTGTAGGCTATATGAAAGCACCGTGCAGTTGTACATAAGCAATGTGAGCATCTGCAGATTTTGGTATCTGCAGGAAGTCCGAGAACCCATCCTCCACAGAAACAGAAGGACTGCATTATCCCTCTAACATAGAATTTAGCATTTACTAATATTTAATATGAGGGTTGATATACCCGCATTTGGATCACATAAGATGAAGTTATCACCATTATATGATCTGTGAGGTGTCCTATAGGAAGAGGTAGGGAAAGGGAGAAAGGTTCCAGGCATGGAATTGCCAAAGATGGAGTCCCCACTCATGTGTTCACTGTGAGTGTATTGCCATATATTACATGACATAGGTTTCTGATGTATATTTGTGTATTTTTAGATTATTTTATCTTATCTTAGTTAACATTCTCATCTTTATAAAATGAAATTGCATCATTAAGATTATTCCTTAAAGGTACCAACCATAGATTGAACATACCAGTGAGCAAGAAAAATCAAATTATAAGAATATGGATTAGAATTAACACTTTTAATAATAGCATTAGAAAGTTACTTAGGGCTTAAAGTCATTGTGTTACGTGGAAAGAAAATTTACAAACATCTAACAACAACTAAAATGTCTTTGACTTGCTCTCTTAGAGAGGGGAGCCAGGAAAGACATCTTTCACCATGTCAAAACTTTCCATTCCAAAAATACCCAACTCTACCCCCTGTCAGCAAGCAGCAGACAGAGCGGAGTCTGGTGCCCCGATTCCATGGATATAAAATGGGAAATTGACAGCAGGGAAATCTGTAAATGCACTAAGGGCCATTTTCCCTTCCCTTTTCACATTCTAACAACAAAACCAACTGCTAATGTTGTGAATTACCTGTGACTAGTCTTGTGAATAATAATATGTGCATAACAATTTCAGGAACTTACTGGAAGGGCAGTTCTTACACCCAACTAGGAAGGAAGCCTCCACGGGACAGATGCCAAGGTTCCATATCTAGAAACCTCCACCTCGATGTCCTGCACGATCATCAGAACAAAGGCTGAAAATCTGCCTACTTATCAATTGACTGGACTCACTGTTTTTCTAACTCCCCTACACTTTCCTTTAAAAATCCCCATTCTCGTTAAAAATCCTTTTTGCTGGCTTGTTTGGCAGAAAGTACACATTTTGAATCCAGTGATCTCTCTTTGCCCAAGAGTGCTGGCTTCTTGAAAGAAACCCTTGCCTCTTTACCAAATAAACAAACAAACAAACAAACATGGCAGACTGACACTTTCTAATCTATGATGAATCTTTACCAGCTACAGCTACATTAAAAATTAAAAATAAGAACAATCCAGTAATTTCTGACAAAAATTTAGAACACCTAAATTTAAATCACAGACTATTTGATAAAATTATATAGATCTAGTATTATCAACAAAAATCCTCATTCTTAAGTACATATTGTACATTAGCATGTTAGCTCCTTATCATTAATTTAACAAATATATTTTTAAGATTTACTTATTTATTTGAAAGGCAGAATTACAGAGAGACAGGAAGAGACGGAGAGAGAAATCTTCCATCTGCTGGTTCACTTCCCAAATGGCCACAACTGGAACTAGACCAGGCTGAAGCCAGGAGCTGCTTTTAGGTTTCCCACATTGGGGCAGAGGCCCAAGGACTTGGGCCATCATCTTCTGCTTCCCAGGAACATTAGCAGAGAGCTAGATTGAAAAAAAAGCAGCTAGAACATGAACTGGCGCCCATTTGGTATATTGGCATTGCAGGTGGCAGCTTTACTTGCTATACCACAAGGTATATATTTATTGAGCACTTACTATTTACCTGGAATATCTCTAGAAGCCAAGGAAAGAACTGTGAACAAAATAGCCAGATCCCTGCTTCATGGAGTGTAGTGTCTACTGGAGAGAGAGAGAGAGAGAGGGAGAGTGAATACATAGCATAAAAGTAAAATACATAGAATCCTAGTAAGCTATAGTAGCAGTACAGCATGACACCATCTAATTAGCAAGACAATGTAACACACTAAGATTTGAAAGCAGAAAAATCCTTATACTACTTCTAAATAAAATGTAACATACTGTGTACCTTCCTCTTATTCCTTTTTATTTTTATTATGTTCATGAGTGAATAGATTACAATAAATGAGGTCATAATATAGTTGGTTAAATACACTCATAGCACTTGAGATAAAGGAAAGGGTTCCATAAGTGTTATTACTATTATTAACATTAACATCATTGTTACATTTATAAAGCCTATAAATAAATAAACAGGCATATCTACATTGTGGAAAAGCTAAAAACTTTCCTGATTTGAAAATCACTGCCCTACCCAGTCAAAATCCACCAGAAACTTTTGATTAAGGTAGTCAATATGGTTCATCTTTTGTAAACAAACAAATAAACAAAGTTATTCTGACAAGAGTGTAAGAGTGGAAAAGATGGTATCACAACAAAGCATTGAGGAAGAGGAGACAAGAAGGGTTGAAACATGAGATCCCAGTAGTGAACTCTGAGGATAAAAAGATAAGGAAAGATTTTAAGCACAATTTTTTTATTCAGAAAATCTAGGTGATAGAATTATCAAAAGTTAAGGACTTCTGAAATAGAGATGCCTGGGCCAAGGAAAGATCCAGGGTGACTACAGTTCTCTGAGAAATGGATTTCAGTCATTGAATTAGGGCCAAATTGATTTTGGTGGGAAGCTGAAAAGTTAATTTTGGATTTTTCCAAACTTAATTGACTTGGCATTCAGCAACAGGCAACCCAAAACACAGGTCTGATGTTTAACAGAGAACTAGTAGGAATTGGATATATATCAGAAAGATCTCCACCAAAGAGGGGAAAAAAATTTAATCCTGGATACAGTAAAGGTCGAGAACTGAAAATATAGCCCTTAAAGACCACCTACAAAGGGAAGATCAGATTAAAGAATGATAAAAATGCATCAGGAGTCATCAAACATGTAGAAAGCCTGAAAAGACCTATGATCTGAAACACTGGAACCCAAAGAAGAAATCCACCAGAATGATTTAAACCCAGGGGAGAAGAATGTGTGGCTGAGAGGGGCAAGGTGGCTGCCGGCTGGAAGGAATAGTGTGTGAACGTTCCCCAGACCTCTCAGAGGAACTGAGTAAGACAAGGATCAGGGACAAGGCAAAACAGGGAAGTGAGGGGTCATTCTGATCTCACCTTCATTCCAAAACACCCCAGGAACCTGATCCTGCCATGAGGCCATCTCTGATGGTAGTGGACTGGGAAACCTCAGGCAACCCACCAGGGATCATGGCCACAGGGAAAAATCTCACTCCACACTAACCTGCAGGACCTAGCAGGTTCTCACTAGAGAACCCACCAGGGGCAGCCGAGAGAGGCAATGCAGGGCAGTGAAGAGGCTGACCTGAGCTGTGGAGGCTCTCAAATCCTCACCCAAACCCACACAGGATAAATGAGGCCACGTCCTACCCTGCAATACCCACCTGGGAACAGAATCAAGAGACACAGTTGGCACCCAGGAGGTAGAGGTTCAGCAGTCCATGAAGAAGGACTTGGGGAGGTGGCTCCAGAGAGAGAGACCCAGTTTGTTAACCACCAGGCTGAGTAACCTCCCTTGACTTACTCCCATCCCCTCCAAAAGAACTAGAAGTAGAGGAATACCCACCACATTTTGCATGAGTAGAAAAAGAGCATTGGTGGAGTCCTATGCTAATAGTAGAAAAAAGGGGAAATGGTTCAAATTACATCCAAATTATATGTATGGTCACAAAGTAACTGGCTATGGTGATCTAATATTTCAAAATGAGATGAAATAAGAAAATGAGTGGATTGTGAAACAAATGTAGAAGACTCACAAGTGGTACCACTAGAAACAGAGAGAGATGAAAACATCTGACAGACCTCGTAATCTACTAACTAAACACAAGGAAAAAGACATGGAAATTGCAGGTAGAAACACTGGAGACAAATGCTACATCACTGTTGTGTCTACAATCTGGTTCTCCAAGAAAAACTAGGGCTAGGTTCTCTATCTAATGAAGCCTCTGTGGCTGTGCTTTGGGTTTGACCCTAACTACTTTTCCTTGTCCTCATCCCTAGCATTTTGTGTCATTGTCTGCATCATGCCCTAGACTTTCTTAGTCTCAAAAATCCTCCCTAACACTCTCAGAGCCATTCTCCACCCTTGTGTCTGCGAACTACAGGGACTCTACATAAAGTATGCAAAGTCTTAATCCTCAGCACCTCCCCAAGCAATAAGTAATTCATACTGATTGCAGAGGAGACGTATGGAATTTCTCACAGTTTCTCTTAGCAAACAATCATAGGATAAAGGAATAAATGAGACCTGGAGGGTAATGACCTTAGGAGGTACTTTGGATTTAAAAACTGGGGGGTCAGAAAAACTTCCAGACTCAGAACTGACCATAAGTAAAAAATAATTAGAATTACTGAAGTCTAAATACTGTATGTAACATATTTAGCTGTTTGTGCTGTTCTGTCAATGACAATCAGAGAGAGTGGTGCTGTTATGAAGTCTCAACCATTCCAATAATTTCAGAGGGAAGCATTTGCTCCCTGAGATGAGCAGAAAAATCCACTGCCAAACATGTGGTACTGGACAGAGAAAGCTAGGAAAAGTCACTGGAAAAAAACATTTAAGCAGATGAGAGATTGTGCCATTGTGCCTTTAAAGTAAGAAATATCTCTGATTTTACAAATCAGACTGTATCAGTCTTAATTCCAATTTTGTGTACTTTTATTTTAAAGTTTCATTCAGAATTTTTCCCTTAGTTAAGGGTATTAAAACCACCTTGACATTTGGAAAGCTAAGGTGATTTAAGAAGTACATAAATTCTGAGCTTAATATCTAAACCAAGAGTTTCTAGAACCTTAGGGATTTCAGTTTAAAGACTGCACATCCTCCCAAATGGCTCCCCTGCCACCATGTGGAAGAGACCTGACCTCTAAGGATTAAAGATGGTGATGGTAAGTTTCCAACTTTGCTCTTAGAAATCGAAAGACAGTTCAGTTAACACTGATGAAGCAGGCTGGCATTTCTGATACATTGCAGAGACTGAGCAGGCTGCTCGAGGTACTCTGCATGCAGGTTGCCATAGCACATACTGCAGATGTTTCTTTACAATGACAATTTCTGGTTAGTGGAAGAAATAGTTGTGAGCATGGCATCAAAATCCAAAGTAGACAATGGCTCACTTGGGGAGGGGGCGGGGGACAGGAGTACAATCAGGCTGGCTTTTTAATAGTTCGTTTTCCACATAAACAAATTTTGGTGTGTGAGAATGTCAGCGCTGACAGACTGTTTCTATAGTAATATCCTAATAGCTTGGAGCCCTCCTGGGGAAATAATTTCTCTCCGCTGTCTCTGGTGATATGTGAAGCCAATCACATCCAAATAAAGCAGTGAGAACAGCACAAAATATTAGTGCGGAGAGATGTTTGAGCTGGCTACCCCGATCCTAAGAAAGAACTAGAAAACTAAGAGTGTTGTTGTTGTTGTTTCCCAGCAAATTTTGTCCACTGATTTGGACCGTAGATGGCAGGCGTGGGTGGATATTCTTTCTTCCTATGTCTATTATTGGTCAATTTGAAAAGAGAACAAATGCTCCCAACTAGAGCAGGGAACAGAGGGCGATAATTTGTGAATGGTAACAAAAAGCTCTCCTGCTGTATAGTCGCTCCTTCTAGGTTAGAGCCTCCGATGCTTTTGTTTGTTCAGAAGCTCTTTGTGTGAAATTCATAATTATTTTAAGGGAAACTGTTTCTAAATCTAACATAAACTAATATCATCGTTATTAATATATACCATTTGTAATAACTCTCATTGTAGCTTAAATGGACTGAATTCCATTTTGAGTACTTTGGTTTAATTTAAACAAACATACTGCTAGTAAGAAAGCTTTTCCCAAAATAAGTACAGTGAAGGCAATTACTCTGTTCTGTTGCAATAGTTGCAGGTGAAAAGCAAGGGGAACACCCTCTACCAAAGGCCTGTTTATTTTGTATTTAAGTTTAATTAAAGCCAATTCCTATTTGCAGCTGTCCTGATACAACCAGAATTATCAGCATAAAGTTACTGCTTTGAACCTGACTCAAAAGGAAGCCTTGAGATAATGCAGTGTTGGGGGTAGAGGTGGGCGGGACATGGTTTTTCTTTTGCACAGATTCAGGAAATGCTTTTCCAACAACCTGGTGAATGAAGATATATCCAGTATGGATTGTCTAGTGGTAAGATTATGGGGGTACATGTGAATCTTTGATATAAATGATTCCGTCAATGCTGGATATAAATGCAAGTCACACATCTGATGGCATAACTATAAGCAGTAAGCAGTGTAGAAATAGGCAAAAGAATCTATTGCTAATTACTTTGAGAATGCAAACATGGTCTTTATCACTAACAGCAAAGACTTTGTTCTTTCTGGGAGAGTGGGAGGAGAAGGAAATGAAGGGACCCCTTCAGCCAACACAGTGAATACTTTCTTCATCCTAAGAACACACATGAATACATCAATAGCATGGGAGCGTGCAAGCCATGCCATTATCCATGGGAGTGTAGGAAGTATGTGAAAACTGTTCAAGTCACTCAGGAAATTCAGATTAATACCAGATCACAAACAGTGCTTCCCTCCCCAACATGCAGAGTGTGAACATCGTTGCACTAATTATCAAGGCATAGAAATGCAGCCCTGGTATCAAGTACAGCCTATAAATGCAGACTCAAAAGCAAGAGTCACAAGAAACGATTTGTGCAAATACAGTTCAGCCTGTCACCAAGCAGGAAACCCAGCTACTACCTCCTGGCACCTAAGCCATGAAACAAGAAAATCAAACTCAATGGATTTTATAAAATCCCTAAATGAAAGTTTATATCCCTTTCTTTGAGAAATGTGACAAAATAAGCCATTGACTTCTTTCTTGATCCCTAACAGCTAGCATTCAAAATGCAGTACACAGCAGGATATCTGTCCCACTACCCTTTGCCCAAATACAGATTTCCATAAAACCAATTAATCTTTGGGGGTGGAAGGGTCATTGGAGGTCATGAAGCCCAACCTCCCACCCAGTACTCCCACAGGCAGGAGCTTATCCAGCCTCGGTTCCCACTTGGGGAGCTTACCACTGTTTCAGGCAGCTCCTTCCACTGATGAATAGCGACAGTTATTAGAATGTTCTAATATTGGGCTGATCTGCCTCCTGGTAATTTCCACCCACTGATCCTAGTTTTGTCCTCTGAAGCATTTCAGACTCTAACCCCTCATCATTACCATGACAACTCTTCAAATATTTGAAGGCAATGAAAGCCTTCTTCACCCAGGCTGCACATCCCCAGATTCTGCACCTCTTCATTTAGAGTAAACCCGTCACTCCTGCAGGAAACTATGCTGTGACTGCATCCTACTTTGCCAGTGTTAATATTAAAATATACTTAGCAGAATGTGATATAGTATTGCATGTAGGGCCCAGTGCAAAGCCTTCTGCCCTGTCTGGGGAAACACACATTTTCCTACCTGGGCATAGAAATTTTGTTCATATCCCTAGAGACCCCTGCTACTAGAAACATGGGTGATTGTATTCAACCCTGTCACCCCAGAGGCGGAATTTTTTCATGGGAGAAAACAAGTTGTAAGATCAGCTTCAGTCTGAATAAGTGATCTCAAGGACTCGTTGTACATTAAGATTTATGCTAGGGATATGGAAGGTAGAAGAGGTTTAAATCTAGTAGGAAAAATTTGACAAGCGCAATAAACTATAAAATAATATAGGAGAGGGGCCAGAATTGTGACATAGTGAGTAAAGCCTGCAACACCAGTATCCCATATAGTGTGGGTTTGTATCCCAACTGCTCCACTTCCAAACCAGCTTCCTACAAAAGGCTTGGGAAAAACAGTGGAAGACGGCCCAAATGTTTGGGCCCCTGTTACCCATGTGGAAGACCAGAATGAAGCTCCTGGCTTTGGCCTGGCCCACAGCTGGCCATTGCGGCCCTCTGGGTAGTGAACCAGTGGATGGAAGATCTCTCTTCATTTCTCTCCCTCTCTTTTTCTGTAACTCTGACTTTCAAAATAAATGAATTTATTAAGTAAATAAATAATAGAAGAGGAATACCCTTAGCAAGATATAAATGATTACTAAATACAGAAGAAGAGGGGACAATTTCCCTGGAGAGGTCTAAGAAGGCTACATGGAGGATATATAAAGACAGGATTTGAAAGGCTCTTGTAGGATGAGTGAGAATTGAATAAGCATGGGGTGGGAGCAGTGAAGATTTCTAAATATAGCAAACACATAAAGAAAAGTCCTAGGGGAAAAAGGTTATGACACCTACAGGAAAATAATAGCCAATCAGTCTGAAATGTTCAAGATAAGACAGGAAGGAATGGGATTTAAGACTCCAAAATGCATTTGAATGAGTCGGATTTTTCAAACACAAGGCTCACCAATTATGCTAATTATATAAAATTTGACAAATCACCTCATCATTTTGTCCTGGCATTTTAACTCCGTATGAGAATCTCTAAAACAGTTATTTCCAGTGTCTTAATATATTCAAATAAAATTTTGGCACATAAAAACTATGTAAATTTTGGCAAACATAATAATAACAGCCCAAACATTTTATTTTATTTAGTATATTCACATGCCAGGCGCAGCACTAAGTACTTCACATGAATGAGTTCATTTCCATACTTAAAGTATCCACATGAAGTATGGAATATTATTTTCTTTTTCTTACAGAAAAGAGAACTGAGACACAGAGAGGTTAAGATACCCCAAAATTACACAGCCAATAGGCGGTAGAGTTAATATTTGAATCTGGGGAGTCTGGCCAAGAATTAATTCATTATACCTTGCTAACTCTCACATTAAATGTGTCATTACTTATTCTAGTAACCTGTTTATAACTTCACTAATTCAGACTCTTTAGAAGTTGTTTTTAACCGCAGGATGAGCTAAAGCAACTTTTTTTGGTTTAAATCTTATTATACCTATCTTCCAGAACTCTTACACTATTGTGGAGACTGACTAAAGGGCTCATTTACTGTGTTGAATCCCAAGACGTCTGAATCACCATAGAAAACAAGTCATGCCTCTATGGCTAACCAAAAGAGAGCTTGCCTGTGGTAAAAATACATCTATAGATCATACACAATTCCCCTCATACCTCCTCTAAAGCAGTTTCCATAATTAAGAGTAGACTAATCTCTCCTCACTGCCACCCCCTCTGTGCTTCCAGGATGGCTCACAGCTGAACAACTCTAGACAGATAAAAATGTAACCTGCTGTTAAAATCCCTAGGAAAGAACATTCCACAGCCGCCCCCAAGGTGACAAATCCTCGGGCCTGACCACTTGAAGTGATGCCTATTCATGCAGCCCTAACGTTTATTGACATGCTTCCAATGAACCGGCTTTGTCTTGATTTCCTTAGGGTCCCTGAAAACCTGCTTTGTTCTGTGGCAGCTGGCGCTGCTCAAATTCAAGGATCGCTTAATTGGGTCATGACTTGTTTTCTGCTCCTGACTCCTGTGCCACCAAGGAGTCTTGCTGAAATTAGCAAAGAGCAGAGGAGACCTAAAGGGAGCCGGCTCGTCCCTGAAGAGGGAGTTGTTCGCATCTTTGACTGAGGACCTAGATGGAAGTGAGCTCCAGAGTGCATGGACCCATGGGCTTGCCCTCTCTGAGTCCATCCTACACCTTCCTCTTCATGCCAACTGAGACATCTGCTCTGACTGACCCACACTTGGAGGGGTAGGGGAGGGCACTTACTGTTCAAGCTCTCAGAAAGAAGGGTTAGGCTCCCCCGGGTGAAAGAGTACCAAAATACCCTGGGAAGCGGCCAGCAGAAGACACAGTCATCCTTCCCTCCACTTCCTGTGTTGATCCACAAATGCTCCTGGAGTTGCTAGATCCATAAGGTAATTATCCAACACGAGTGACCCTGGAACATTAGAGTCTCAAATCCCCACACCCTCCTGACTCCAAACACCCGCTGGCTGTTAATGCTTGAATTAGGAGAATGCTTTCACTCCTCTAGTCATCATTCATTCATTCAACAAACATTTATCCAGCATCTGGTCTGTATTAAGTGCTTACAAAGAGAGGCTGGCGCCGCAGCACACTTGGCTAATCCTCCGCCTGCGGCACCGATACCCCAGGTTCTAGTCCCTATTGAGTGCTGGATTCTGTCCTGGTTGCTCCTCTTCCAGTCCAGCTCTCTGCTGTGGCCCAGGAAGGCAGTGGACGATGGCCCAAGTGCTTGGGCCCTGCACCTGCATGGGAGATCAGGAGGAAGCACCTGGCTCCTGGCTTTGGATCGGCGCGGTGCACTGGACATAGTGGCCATTTGGGGAGTGAACCAATGGAAAAGGAAGACCTTTCTCTCTGTCTCTCTCACTGTCTAAAAAAAAAAAAAGAAAAAGAAAAAGAGAAATAAGTCACTACCTATTACCTTCAAATGATTATAGTGTGTAAGTCCTATTCCAGTAGAGATGTGTTCATATGCTATCATAATATACAGTAAGAAGCACATACTGCCTGGAGAAGTTGGAGGGTGTGAAATTTAAGTTGAGCCTTGAAAATGCATAGGAGGATGGCCTAAAGAGAAGGGGATATAATACTCTTCTCAAAGAAGCAACATGAATAAGGCACTCATATAAAAATGATATATTCCATAGAAAAATATACGCATTATGCATAGAAATGATAGTGGGTCTACTATGGTAGGAAAGTGCTGAGGAGAAGGCAAGAGGAGGACCATAGAGAAGAACCTGGAAGGCAGGTTGTGACTAGACTGGGAAGACCTTGTCAAGGATTCTGGTTTCATTCATTAGGGCCATGAGGATTGTGAAGAGTCAGGAATTTCTGTGTATTTAGAAAAATCCATTCTATATGGAAAAAGGTATGAAAGACATTAAATATAGAATTTCTGTAATGTCACCGGGACCCCTGTACTGCAAGGGGACTCCTGTTGTCCTGATTGAGCCCAGTGCCATTTAGTGTCTTAGCACAATAGCCGAGAAAGCGCCAGGTCTGTAGGATTAGTTAGACACTCAAGTGTGATCACAGAGGGGAACATGCTTGCAGATGGTGATGTGCTGTAGGACCGGAAGGGATGGCCATTCTACTTCATGTTCTCTCAAGTCCACTTAGAATCACAGACCACGCTAAAGGCATACAAAAGGATTCCTATAAGATTGCCCCCATGCCATCCTACCACTGTTTAAGAAATCCATTATACCTTTAAGTTTTGTGGTTAAGAAACAAGAGGAAGATTTGTGGCTAATATAAAATACAAGTGAGAGCCAGCAAGAAAAATATTACTAAACCTCATTCATATGCCAGGGCCAAGATCATAGCAAAAATAAGTTTTAATTTTGATGGCGCTGCTTCTAGCTTACCTGAGTAGCCACTGTTAATCATCACCTGCTCAGAGCCAGACTGCATACCAGAGGCTTTATTATGGAATCTTAATCCTTACAACCACCCTACCAAGTAGGTAGTATTATTCCCATTTTATAAAAATTGAAATGGAACCACAAAGAGTATATAACTTATCCAGATTCCCAGTGCAGGAGGGCAAAGGAAATACGATTGCGTCTAAATCTTTCTACCTACCAGGTCCCACATCTTCATTGAGCTGCATGGTGAGGCAGGGCATGCCCAAAAATGTGCCCTGACCAAGAGGTTGAAGCTGAGAAAGAAAATAGAGGCAGGATGTAGCTCTGAGCAGCACTGTTTTTTTAATACACTATTTTTAAATTATGCTGCTTTCTTTCAATGTTTTCCCAACTATCTTCTAGAATAGAAGAGCAAAAGGGTCACCAGACCCTGGGAGGTCAAGGTGCCTCACCTCGCAGCTCTGCCTGTACACCCTCTTTCTTTGGGATAAAACCCAGGTCAGCATCCCCAAAAGAGTGTTTGGGAAAGCACAAGGCTCCTGAGAAGGTACAAGAAAGAAAAAAAGAAAGAAAGAAAGAAAGAAAGAAAGAAAGAAAGAAAGAAAGAAAGACAGAAAGAAGGAAGGAAGGAAGGGAAAATGTATGTTTAGATTTGTATAACTCAGCTGTTCAAGAACTCAGTTGACCCCAGAGTTGGTGTTTTTGTTTTTGTTTTTACTGAGAACACTTAGCACCTGGCAGAACTGTAGTTAACAGAACACTGGGTAATGCAAGCTAAGGACATCACCCTCCCCTCACCTCTCCTAAGACAATGCAAATATGGAGCTATGGATTAGCCCCTCAGGCAATAATTGAACAGGGCCACTTGTAGGCAGTGTGGTATAAAGAAATAGAAAGGCTATCATGTAACAGGGATTGATCTGGTGACTTATGCACCTCCTCGAGCCTCAGTTTCCCTGTCTGTGAATGGAGGAAGCATATGGTTTGTCCTGGGGACTGGTGAAATAGTGCACTAAGTTACATGTAACTGCCTAACATACGAGGGGTCTTCAAAATGTTCATAGAAACTAGTATTATGAAAAAATCATACATGGATTTTTTATACTGAAACACATATCTTTTAAAAAACATGCACTTTTATACCAAAACACTTATCTTTTAATTCCACTTTCCACAAACTTTTTGAAGTATCCTTTTATCTACACAGTAAGACTCAATGATGGGGGCTGGCACTGTGGCTCACTTGGTTAATCCTCCGCCTGCGGCGCTGGCATCCCATATGGGCGCCAGGTTCTAGTCCCAGTTGCTCCTCTTCCAGTCCAGCTCTCTGCTGTGGCCTGGGAAGGCAGTGGAGGATGGCCCAAGTGCTTGGGCCCTGCACCCTTATGGGAGGCCAGGAGGAAGCACCTGACTCCTGGCTTCGGATCGGCATACCTCCAGCCGTGGCGGCCATTTGGGGGGTGAACCAATGGAAGGAAGACCTTTATCCTGTCTCTCTCTCTCTCTCTCACTGTCCAACTCTATCTGTCACATAAAAAAAAGACTCAATGAGTTTTAGCAATTACTTTTTTTTTTTTTTTTTAGCAATTACTTTTTAATAGTATATTAAATGCTGGAAATAAAGCTCTATGAAGCTTGAGAAATATTTTATAAATTGTATATTACTATACAAATGTCATTGGTAGTTGTTATTATCAGTCTCTGTGAAATGCTAGAGCCTTGTTAAGTCCTCTGTGTCCACAGAAATACCCAGTTGTTGAAGACTGACTATTCAACTTCTTAAAGCTTCATTATTCATGCGCTTCCAACCTACAATTAAAAGAAACAAAAATACTTCTTTTTCCCCTCTAGAAATAGAATTTACTTTTCAAGAAGTCACTTCCTTTTGGAATCAGAAGTAAAGCAGAGAACACACTTGGGCAAGTCAGTAAGGTATATGAAAATAAAGATGGGGGCAATAGGCCGGCGCCGTGGCTCAATAGGCTAATCCTCCACCTTGCGGCGCCGGCACACCGGGTTCTAGTCCCGGTCGGGGTGCCGGATTCTGTCCCGGTTGCCCCTCTTCCAGGCCAGCTCTCTGCTATGGCCAGGGAGTGCAGTGGAGGATGGCCCAGGTGCTTGGGCCCTGCACCCCATGGGAGACCAGGAAAAGCACCTGGATCCTGGCTCCTGCCATCGGATCAGCGCGGTGCGCCGGCTGCAGCGGCGGCCATTGGAGGGTGAACCAACGGCAAAGGAAGACCTTTCTCTCTCTGTCTCTCTCTCACTGTCCACTCTGCCTGTCAAAAATAAAAAAAATAAATAAAAAAAAAAAGATGGGGGCAAGAGCAGCATTGTGACGTAGTGGGTTAAGCCACTGCCTGCAACACTGGCTTCCCATATGGGCACAGGTTCATGCCCTGATTGTTCCACTTCAAATCCAACTCCCTGATAATGGCTTTGAAAAAGCAATGGAAGTTCGTCCAAATATTTGGGCCCCTGCCACCCACATAGGAGACATGGATGGAGTTCCTGGCTCTTGGCTTCAACCTGGCTCAGCCCTAGCCATTGCGACCATCTGAGGAGTGAACCAGAAGATGGAGGACCTCTGTCTCTTCCCCCTGTCTCTCTATAACTCTTTCAAATAAATAAATAAATCTTTTTTTTAAAAAAGAAAACAAAAATCACCTAAGCAGCTCATAAAACAACTTAAAAATAGTAATCCACAAGGATCTTCGTAGCTTTCTGTTCAAGGGATCAACTTCTAGCTAACTGACTTCTTACTGGAACTTCAAGTATCCTATAAAACTGGAAGTACTGAAAATAATCCCTTGTGTGGATCCTCCACAGTGTGCCAGTATGGAGCTCAGCATGCGTCTGTGAGACACCCTTGTTCCCTGCAACAGTCTCTGATGAACAGGTTTTCTCCTATTCGTTATACTGTATTGTTTAGTGAATAATGACAAGAAGTAAAAGCCAGTACATGTTCAGTACAGAAACAACATTTTTCCTGAATATTTCCCATCTGGTTGGTTGAATCTGTGAATGTAGAACAAGCAGGCAGGAGAATCCAGATGAATAAACAAACATGGAAACGGGAAATGTTCACAGGGCTCCTGCTCACATGTATTCACAAATACAGTCAGCACTCCATACCCAGCAGGATGTAACTGTGGCACCTAGGAGAGGCTAACTGCCTACCAGGGTGCTCAGGACCTGTCAGAAGCAACTGTTAGGCCGGCGCCATGGCTCAATAGGCTAATCCTGCGCCTGAGGCACCAGCACCCCGGGTTCTAGTCCCAGTCGGATTCTGTCCTGGTCGCTCCTCTTCCAGTCCAGCTCTCTGCTGTGGCCCAGGAGAGCAGTGGACGATGGCCCATGTCCTTGGGCCCTGCACCCACATGGGAGACCAGGAGGAAACACCTGGCTCCTGGCTTTGGATCGGTGTAGTGCACCGGCTGTAGCAGCCATTTTGGGGGGGTGAACCAATGGAAGGAAGACCTTTCTCTCTGTCTCTCACTGTCTAACTCTGCCTGTCAAAAATAATTTTTTTTTAAAAAACAAGCAACTGTTAAAACCCATTGTGAACATGAGTGCACAGTAGTTCTTTGTTACAGTGGATTTCTTCTAAGAGGATTCGTTCTGAGATGAGGAGTGTGGTGGGGGCAAGAGGCATGGAATCACCACACAGACCCCGGGAGTAGGGTGAAAGCAGGCCTGAGGTGAGCAGCCCACAGACTCGTTTATTTTAGTTGTTACAGCTGCTTATATAGCCAAGGCAGCCAATCGGTCAAGGGTGGTCTATGCCCTAACCAATCACAGCCTGTTGCCAGGCAGGCTCTTGTTGCCAGGCAGTTTCTGAAACCATCCATTCACCGCCTGCTGTCAGTCAGGCTCTGTTGTCATGTGGTTTCTGAAGCCATCCAATCACGGCCTGTTGCCAGGCAGTTTCTGTTGTCAGCGGCCACCTTGGCATGACCTTTTCACCTCCTCATTCCACCACAGTTCTTGCCTACCTGACTGTGGCACTTGACACATGAGCATCAGTCACCACTCAGATGTTCTATCCCCCAGTCCTTTCGTGAGTATGTGTGTAGGGTATGAAAACAGAAATAAAAGCCTCCACTCTACTCCTCATGCCTTGCTTCTTCTCCTGCCCCTCAATCCCAATCTTTCTCTTTCTCCAAAAGAAAATGCCTTACCTATGTTAACACTTTCCAGTTTATAAGGTCATTGTATAGTTGCCCCTAACACATGGGCTTGGAAGCTCAGGTAGATCAGTGTGTTTACATCTAGCTCAAGTTCAGGTAGGGATTTCACAAGACCTTTCCATTAGTAAGAAACAGTCCTGAATTTGAACCCAAAGACTTGACTACTGGGATGCCTATCTCCTGCTCCCTATGTCTTTTATTTTTGTCCTATTCTCAACACCATCCAAGAAATGTGTTTCTTAGTAATATAGAGAATGATTATGCTATAAGATTTGCTTTATTTTCTGGCTCTGGTAGTCAAAGACTGACATGATTCCCACCATTCTGCAGAGGCCAGATTCATAGCTACACAAATATGGTCATGCCCATGGATTCTACATCCACCAGATCCAACCAACCAGATGGGAAATATTCAGGAAAAAAAATGTGTCTCTACTGAACATGCACTGGCTCTTACTTCCTGTTATTATTCACTAGACAACACAACATAACCACTATTTCCAAAGCATTTACATGAAATTCAGCATTATAAGTAATCTGGAGATGCTTTAAAGTATAAGAGAGGCTGTGTATAGGTTATACGCAAATACTGTGCCATTTAATATCTGAGACTTGGGCATCTGCAGATTTTGGTATCTTCTGGGATTGAAGATGTTCTGGAACCAATCCTCCATGGACAGTGAGGGATGATTGTATATTTATATTATATATAATATATAGTTCATATAAATGCATATAACATGCAGTTTTTGAAAGTAACAGAAATTTTTTATTTGATTTAAACCCATTTTCATATACAAAGCTAATTTATTACATACAAAATACTTGTACGTTCTTAAAAACTTTTAAAATACAAATTTCCAAGGGACTAAAAAAGTGCAAAATTTTCAATTATTTTCTTCAATCATGCTATACAAAAACAAATCACATCAAACATTAGCTCATATATACATTGAATTTTTAATACATCACTTAATGTAACAAATAAAACATAATCATATATTTAATTTTAAAGAATGGGGAAGGAAAGTGGACACGCTGGAGGCTCCTGGAGTGGAGGCTGAGGTGCCAGAGGCGCGGAGGTTAGAGGCCAAAGATGACGAGGACGAGGTGGACGACTTGCCCAGCTCCCGGCGGCCCTGGCACAGCCCCATCTCCCGCAAAGCCAGCCAGACCAGCGTGTACCTGCAGGAATGGGACATCCCCTTCAAGCAGGTGGAGCTGGGTGAGCCCATCGGGTAGGGTCGCTGGGGCTGTGTGCAGCAGGGCTGCTGGCAAGGCGAGGTGGCCATCCGCCTGCTGGAGATGGACGGCCACAACCCAGACCACCTGAAGCTGTTCAAGAAGGAGGTATGAACTACCGGCAGATGCGGCACGAGAATGTGGTGCTGTTCATGGGCGCCTGCATGAACCCGCTCCACCTGGCCATCATCACCAGCTTCTGCCAGGGGCGGACGTCGCACTCGTTTGTGAGGGACCCCAAGACGTCCCTGAACATCAACAAGCTGAGGCAGATCGCGCAGGAGATCATCAAGGGCATGGGCTATCATCCACGACAAGGGCATTGCGCACAAGGATCTCAAGTCCAAGAACGTCTTCTACGACAATGGCAAAATGGTCATCACGGACTTTGGGGTCTCAGGCGTGTTCCGAGAGGAGCGGCGTGAGAACCAGCTGAAGCTGTCCCACGACTGGCTGTGCTACCTGGCGCCCGAGATCGTGCCTGAGATGACGCCCGGGAAGGACGAGGACCAGCTGCCGTTCTCCAAAGCTGCTGACGTCCACGCGTTCGGGACCGTCTGGTATGAGCTCCAAGCACGGGACACCATGACCCTTCAAGACCCAGGCCGCGGAGGCCCTGATCTGGTAGATTGGAAGCGGGGAAGGAATGAAGCACGTGCTGGCCTCCATCAGTCTGGGGAAGGAAGTCAGCGAGATCCTATCTGCCTGCTGGGCTTCCGACCTGCAGGAGAGACCCAGCTTCAGCCTGCTGATGGACATGCTGGAGAAACTGCCCAAGCCGAACCAGCGGATCTCCCACCCTGGCCACTTCTGAAAGTCAGCTGAATTGTGGGCCTGGCTGCCTTGCATGCACCGGGGACTGCTCCCTCCTAATCGACAACTCGGCGCCAAGATTCTACTAAAACGCAAAACAAGACGCGGGCACTAACCCGAGGGACGCCCTCGCTGCCTGCAGCCTTCTCCGCTTGCTCCCCTCTCCACACGGCCCACATGTGCCGAGTAACCCCCGCAGAGGACCCCACTAACCGAGCTCACCCGCGAGGCAGTTCCAACAGCTTCTCACGCCTTCCTGGACGTGACTTCCTCCTTCCGGGAGGCTGCCTTGTTGAGGGGCTGAGGAGGGATGGGTCTCTTTCTCTTACTAATACCCTCATGAGACAGGTCTTCTGACTTTAAAAAAAAAAAAAACGGCTGCCGCAGCCCATCACTAAGATGCAGCTCTGAGCAGCCGTGCCCTGTATGTATATATATTATGTATATATGTGCATTTATCCTAAACTACATCTAATTTTTTTCTAAGCTAATTGCAGATAGGCTAGGTATGGAAAATTTGCAGTGACATTCAGCGGGACATTCAATGATGGGAGAGGAGAGAGAAAACAAACTCAGTCTCCATGTGATTCCAGGTTTCTGCAGCACTGCTGATTCGGGGTTTTCATTTCTTCAAAGAACTATTTGCAGTGGGTTTTATATTTAACAATCCAGCTTGTGCTTAATGTTTTATAAATACGAAATAAGAATACACAGTTTTCAAAAAGCAAGAACATACAACAATGAATGTGCTGGGGAAGCATCATAATTTGGAACAATGTCTTTGATATATAAGAAAATATTTTTTTCTGGATACAGTTTGGACAGTTAGGATTTGAGGAAAAATACACATAAACTAAAACATTACCTAATCTAATCATGTTGCAAAGCCAGAAAACTTTACTAGTTTTCTTGTAAATAAACACTCATAAATAAAACTTTCCTTTTTTTTACAACTCATCTGGAAAACTAGGTGGAAAATTTCAAAACCAATTATTTTACTACCCTTTAAATGCATTTTATTTATTAATGTTGGACCCATTTGAAAGCCTTAAAAGTGGAGAATTTTGGGGGTTGAGAGAGTACAGGCAGCTTCTTTGATGCTCTGAGTTGCCCTGAGAGTGCTCTGAGCTGGGTGTCCTTATTCTCTGACTTCCAAAAGGTCCTACATGTTAGTAGCTTGTTATTGAAGGGATAGGAAAGTCCTGAAAATGCAATGGCAGGGCTAGCACTGTGGCTTAGCAGGTAAAGGCGCCACCTGCAGTGCCAGCATCCCATTTGGGCTCCAGTTCGAGTCCCAGCTGCTCCTCTTCCGATCCAGCTCTCTGCTATGGCCTGGGAAAGCAGTGGAAGATGGCTCAAGTCCTTGGGCCCCTCCACTCATGTGGGAGACCTGGAAGAAGCTCCTGGCTTCTGGCTTCAGATTGGCGTGGCTCCAGCCATTGTGGCCAATTGGAGAGTGAACCAGCAGATGGAAGACCTCTCTCTCTCTCTCTGCCATTCCCTCTCTCTCTGTGTGTAACTGTCACTTTCAAATAAATAAATAAGTCTTAAAAAAAATGCAGTGGCATCTCCATGGAATCACTGTATAAATGAGTCATTTCACCCACAGTAGATTTTTTCCCCTTTCAATAACATATCTCTAATCATGAGCAGTGAGAATGATATAGAAGTAAGATGCAACGTACAAACTCCCGGAGTTTCAGGTTCTAAGACCTAAATCACAACATATGTAATAGCAAGCTATGGGGAGATGTGTTTGAATCCTGGCTCTTCCACTTATACGAGCTGTGTGTTTTTTCACCAAGCATTTATTCTTCCAAAGCCTTTGCTCCTTGGTTATGAGATGGGGATGATAATACACACTTCAAAGGTGCTATGAAGAATACATAAGATGACATGTAAAAGAGCTCACAGCATGAGGCCAGACACAACATTACAGCTCTGTAAATATTGGTTAAATCTGAATATTAATTGGACCAGAAACTAACCATATCCTGTTCTTGAAGGCTTTCAACTCCCTTACGGAGCTTACCCCACCCCAAATCCCTGGAGTAGCGTTCCAGAAAACAGTGGGTTTCCAAACCATCAAACTGATCTTTCCTTTAGAAGATTTCAAAATTCTTCTTACATGTAACTTCATGCTCGGAAAGTAAAGAATCATATTTTCTTTGAAAGTATTAGTTCCCAAATATGAAGGGGTTTTATTGGTTGTCTTGGTTTAAGCAAGTCAATCTTTTTTAAACCAAAATTTCATGTTAAAGTACAATCTCTATAAAAACAGTAAAAGTTCTGTGTGTGTGATGGTGAAGGGTGTGAGTTTGGAATGGGGTAGGATCTGGCCTCCAGCCAGCATGCCTTCTCTCCAACATGAACTTCCTCCACATCCCTTAAAAGCCCCCAAGATAAGTGCCAGAATTCCCTAGGATGCTTTGAAAACTTATGTTCCAAAGAGACAAATAAGCCTTCCCATTCTGGGACAGGAAATCTGTAAGAAATAGTCTGCTCCAGCACTCGTGACTGTGGTGCTGCCTATTCATCAGCTGAATGAAAATACATACAATTCTGGAAAAATCAGGATGTTAGATACCAGTGGGGTCATCATTTATGGAGAAGTCACATCCAAACAGAGACCTACAGCCTTATTTCATTTCAGATTCTCGTTACCTTCAAGACTATCTTGGTTTAGTTCATTAATCAAGGTTCCAGGTAGAATTTATTTTAACCTCATTTAAAGTATGGTATATATAAGGTATCAGTGGAAATCCCATAAGGGATTTCTGATTGGGGCAGTAGAAAACAAAATTGCAAGGTTCAGTATTCTGCAGGTTTAAATGCAACAAATGGTTAACACCTAGTTGCATTCATCCTCTAAAAGGCTATAAAGACAGATAAAATCCATCTGGCTCTAAATTGAGCAAAGTACGCATAGTGACATGGGAGTATTACAGACAAGGTCTTGCCCTGGTGTCAAGTTTACTTCCATCTCCCAAGCGGAAGAAATAAAGTAAGTACTATGCTTTAATTTGGGAGCTATTTATACACCTTAGTAATTACAGATGTGAAAGAAATGTCTTTTGTAAGAAAGTTCTGGCTAACACCATAGTTTTAAGGATCTGAATAATAGCTTTCCAGTAGCTATTTGTATTTCTCTTTGGCTTGACTATCAGCGGTATCTTTATTTACAGAAATGTGCTCCATACAGTTCAGTCTAAGACGATTACATTTCAGAGAAGAGAAAGACCCTCTTTATTTGGCTAGAAGCAGGCAGAGGATATCTGTACTAAGCCCCTGCAACTCCAGACATTTCCCACAGCATCGTGCTTACAGTTAAACTATTTATGCAGTGAAGTAACTACATAGCACTTTGTAATTTAAGCTTCTACTTTAAATAACACATATTTTCACTCATCAGTTAATTTCCATACAAACCTTATTTTTAAAAGAAAGTTTTAATACTATAAAAGTTGCACCATTTCCTACATAGGGTATTATCCATTAACATAGCTTGCTTCAATCTCTTGGAAAATAGGCCTTTACAAATCAGTGAGTGGCCTCTAATCTAATAAATTCAGATCAGCCTGAATCTGTTACACTCTGCTCATTTTTGCCTTTTTCCATCTGAAAGCTTAAACTAAAGGGATTTATTTAGTCCTGTGCTTCATGTTTGCTCTTGGAGAGATGTAAGAAAATTTTCTTGAAAGAACCATGTTTTCCCAGTTGTGAACTATAGAGAAACAGAATGTGTGGGGTTGTGAGACACTGAGAAGGCTAACTTAGAAACAGAGCCTGCTGCTCAGCCTTCTGGCTGAGGATCTGAAAGTGCCAATATTCTGGTCTGAATGGGTGGCTGCGTTTCACAAATATCCATGCTGTTGTGTGATTAGTCACAAAAAGGAGAAACTGTGAAGCATTGAAATGCAAGCAAATTAAAACAAACAAATGAAAACCCAGAAAAAACAACAGTGTAATTTAGCACAGACCACAGGAATAAAACGCTATTTCATTGCCAATGGCCACAGCTTACAGTCCAAAGCTAGCCATAAAATTTAGGAATTCTCAAGACAGGACTCAGAATTAAGATAAATGGCCAAATATGTGCATCTACTCTCGTTCCTCTTATGTCCTATTGAGATGATATAAAAATTACTAGGTTTTTCATTAATTATCCTATAACAATGCTGGCAAGAAAGTAATCAAGCAGAAGAACAGAAAGTTCAAAGGAACCAGGAAGAGAGAAAGCAAATATGATCAGAAAAACAGAAGCGGAGAAAGCAGCAGCACTTCAAAACTAAGTTGCTAGTGAAACTCCAAGATCTAGGTCAACTAATACAGAAAACAGAAATGGGACTTGGAGCATCCCTCACAGTAATTAATAGAGAACTGAATGTTGAGCAGCTGAGCCAATTTTGTTCCTTGCAGTTTCCACAGTTATGATGGCTAAATGTATGGAAGATTCAAAAGCCAGGGATTCACTGACTCTTCGTAACAACTATCTGATGTAGGTTCTATTATTATTTAAGTATATTTGTTAAATAAAGAAATTGAGGCACAGAGACAATAAGCAACTTATACTTACCTGGCTGGATAGAACAGGAATTCAAACTGAAGAGTGTTTTGGCTCCAGCAAACATGTTCCTAATTAACCTTGCTGTATTATAGCGTCATAAAAAGCCCTCTGAACATGGCCTTTATGAGCTGGGGAGAAGGGGGTATTCAGATTGATTCAGCTTGGAAAACTGAACACAAGCTCCAGCCTCACATCTCTGTACCACCTCTAGAATAACAGCAACCAAAAATCCTTAGTGTTCACCTCTACAGCGAAAAACAAGACACCATTCCTAGAAATAGTGGCAGTAACAAAAATTAGCATTGATTTCTACCCTGCATAAGACCAGAAACTTGCCTGACTTCTGAAAGACAGAAATCAAATGGGATCAAAGACACAAACCAAACACATGCCAAGAAAGACTATCAACAAAAAGAGGGAGGAAGCCCACGCTTGAGTGAAATCTATATGGGGCAATTGGGAAGAGTTCCTTGCAGCAGCTAAGGGGCTTCTCACCCTGGGCTGTGTAGGTAAGCAACAGCAATGCATTCCCTCAGTGAGAACAATGAATGCAGGGTCCTGGGTCATGGACACAGAGTAGAGTCCTGGGAAAAATGAGGGGAAACAGGTATTCAATTATACCTAGAAAACTGCCCGCATGCTCCAGACATAAGCCCTCTCTCCCTCCTCCATTCACTTGAGAGTATAGTTCATCAGAAAGCATACACAGATCCATTCCCAGAAGCAGGCTTCATAGACAGACAGGGATCTCCAGTCAAGAAAAGAATGAAAAACCACGGATCACTGACATTTGATGTCAAAGCACTCATGTAGGCACTTACATCCCAAGGAAATCAAGAATACAGAAGAACAATTTAGGATAGGTATAAATAATATCTCAAAGACATGAAAGTGAACATGAGATCCATCAAGTGAATCAAGTGTAGATCTTGAAAACTAAAAGTTTGATCATTTAAGTAAAAAAAAAATCAAGAGCCAAACTAATAATAAACTGGACAATGAAGAGTAAATATGAATGAACCAGATTAGACAAGGAATCCTTCCATAACATGACTCAGTACAAAAAGGAGATTTAATAGCCAACAACAAAAAAAGTTAAGAGGCTCAGGGGATAGCCCCAGTGCTCCCAATATTTGTCTAATTATTATCCCAGTTAAGGAGATTTTGCAGTGTTGAAGGGAAGAAATATTCAAGTCATAAATGGAAAAAAATTTTCCAGAATTGAAGACAAGTGTCTTGAAAATGGAAGACTCAGTAAGTTTCAAGTGAATGAAAAAGGCACGTTATGCTATAAATTCAAGACTCCAAAGATAGAGACAAAAATTGCAGTTGCTTCATAGAGAAACAATATCATTATTCCACATAAAGGAATAAAACTCACACTGGCATGCAAGACTGTCCTTCTTGGGCTCTTTCTTAAAAATTCATGTGGGAAAATTATTTGAACCTAGAATATGAAACCCAACTTTCATAAGAATAAATCAAGATACTTTTGTACACATCATAGGGAATCAGAACATTTTTAAACCTGTGAACCCTTTTGCTAAAAAATTATGAAGTCATATATCAGAAAAAAATGAATATGAGACAGCAATTTGATCCAAAAAAGCAACAATAAGCAAAAATTTTAATACAAATATTATAATATAGTAGTATAATACGTATTATATATAATTATAAGGCACTCCTCAATTTATGATTTATAAATTGAAAATATTGTAAATCAAAAATTCACTTAATACAACTAGCCTACTAAACATCACAGTTTAGCCTAGCCCATCTTAAACACACTCAGATCATTTATGTTAGCCAACAATTTGGCAAGGAAGACTATTTTATAATAAAATAGTAAATATCTCTTGTAAACACAGGATGAGCATTTCAGAGACACAATGGCATACAAAAACATAAACCATGATATCCAAAAAGACACCAGAAATATAGTACAATGCAAAATATTTATTGATTAGCTTTGGGATCAGATGACTGACTGAGAGCTGTGGCTTGCTAATGTTGCCCCACATTGCTGGGAAGTATCCTATCCCATGCTACCTGCCCATTCAAAATTTCAATGACAGTGTCTACTGAAGGTATATTGCTTTCACACAGTCACAAAATTGAAATATCTATAAGGTGAACCATCCTAAGTTGGAAACTATCTATCTATCTATCTATATATATATATATATATATATTACATGCTATATAAAATTACTTCAAAGAGTTCATGGAAAGTGGGTTTAAAAATAAGTTTTTAAAATCATACAGTTTTTTATATAATATAAACTTCCCATGAACTTTATGAAGACTCCTTGTATATACAAGTTCAAGATTTTTTGCACCAAAATAAACTTCTTTTAATTCCATTTCCCAGAACTTTCTGAAGTACTTTCAAACATGACTTATAAATATTATATGAATATTGCACCAAGTATAAAATATTTCTAACAATATGGAATTAAAATTCCAAATAACCTTAACATAGAAAATGGCCAGAAAGAAGTAGAAGAGTAAATATCAGCATTTTGAGGTTATTTTCTTTTTTTTGGAGAGATTATATAAATATTGGTTAATTGATATTAATACAAAATGTTTAAATATTAAACTTTTAAGATCAACCACCAGAAGGTTAGGAAAATAATATAAAGATCATAAAATTTAGAAATCTTAGGATGGAGAATTGGAAATGAAACAGGAAAATGATCTAACCAAGAAAGAGCAAGCTGAAGGGACAAAATTCTTCAAAGAATGGAAACAAGAAAACAAAATAAGATGGCAAATAGAATAAGTCCAAGCATCACCAATTACAGCAACTACAAGTGGGTATAAAAGATATTAATCCAATGAGGCTTCAAAATGGAAGCTGAAAACAAAAAGATAAATGATTGCTGATTTAGCCGACCTGAGACTAAGAGTCCACGAACTGGGGAAATGGGACCCAGCTGTGGGATGGGTTTCTGTATTGAAAACAAAGGAACAGGTGAAAGTCTGGGCACATTCAGATTTTTGGGACTGAGGATCCTGTTCCCAGATGGATACCAGGATGTTTTCTGTTATACTTGTGTCCTCCACATAGAATCTGAGGGGATTTCTCCTCTGGAAAATAAGAAAAATAAACCTGAAAAAAACAAACAAACAAACAAACAAAAAGACCTAAGGATAATTTGGGGCATGCTCGGGCTGACTTGCCCCAATTGGTAGAGTTGGAAACATACCAGGGGATTCCAATTCAATCCCATCAAGGTGGCATGTACCAATGCCATCTCACTATTCCAAGTGATCAATTTCAGTTCACAATTGATCATAATGAAAGGACTAAGAGTCAAAGGGAGCACATAAACAAGTCTAGTATCTGCTAACACCAACCGATAGAATAAATAAAGGGGAGAGTGATCCAACATGGGAAGTGAGATACTCAGCAGACTCATAGAATGGCGGATGTCCTAAATAGCACTCTGGCCTCAGAATCAGCCCTAAAGGCACTCGGATCTGGCTGAAAAGCCCATGAGAGTATTTCAGGCATGGAAAGCCAAGACACTCTGGCAAAAAGATCTCTGTGAGTGAGATCCCAGTGGAAAGAACAGGTCTTCAAAGAGGGAGGTGCCTTTCTCTGAAGGGAGGAGAGAACCTCCACTTTGACTATGACCGTGTCTAAACAAGATAAGAGTCGGAGAACTCAAGGGGCTTTCATAGCCTTGGAAACTCATAACTGGTGCATAGGGAGATTACTGATGCCATAAACAGGAGTGTCAATTTGTAAAGTCAACAACAGGAGTCACTGTGCACTTACTCCTCATGTAGGATCTCTGTCCTTAACGTGCTGTACACTGAGGCTTAATGCTATAACGAGTACTCAAACAGTATATTTCACTTTGTGTTTCTATGGGGGTGCAAACGATTGAAATCTTTACTTAATGTACACTAAACTGATCTTCTGTAAAAAAAAAAAAAAAAAAAAAAAAAAAGAAATTATCAATTCCCAACTTGACTCTCACTGGGATTAAACATGACAATAGGTCTGATCTGATTTCATCATCATTTAAAAAAATCATCTATTATTTTTCACTTTATGTTTCTGTGTGGGAGCAAACTGTTGAAATACTTATTTAAGGTATACTAAGCTGATCTTCTGTATATTAAGATAATCGAAAATGAATCTTGATGTGAATGGAAGGGGAGAGGGAGTGGGAAAGGGGAGGGTTGTGGGTGGGAGGGACGGTATGGGGGGGGAAGCCATTGTAACACATGAGTCGTACTTTGGAAATTTATATTCATTAAATAAAAGATAAAAAAATTGCAAAAAAAATAAATTAATTGAAAATGGATCTTAGTGAAAAAAAAAAAAAAGACCTAAGGATACTGACATCAGGGATTCTCCATTTAAATCTCATAGTCAACCTCCCTGCTGGATGATCAACAGTCAACAAGTGCTAACCATGATTCCAAAATTTCCCAAAAGCATTTTAGTGCTCCAATCTCAAATGAGCATAGAACCAATACTCAATAAATATCTAGACTAATAAGTTATATCAAAACCACATGCAAAAAAAAGCAGGTTGGAAGACACCAGTAATATTCTCAGGGAAATGAGAAAATATTACATCCATAAAATACGAACAAGATGCTTTTAAAAAGCAGCATTCAGAGCCAAAAGACAGATACATTCAAAAATGTATCTGAGAACAAAAAGATAGTTTTAAGTGCTTTTAGAGGATAAAATCAGGTTGTGTCCAAAAAACAAAGAAAAGTTGCATGAGTCTTTTTGAAAGGTGCAAAGCCTTCAAAAATTCTGAGAAGAGGCCACAGCTTGCTATGCCACTATCCCCCGTCAGAGCAAGTTCCAAGTCCTCTCCGCGCCTTTCCAATCCAGCTCCCTGCTAATGCACTTGGGAAGGCAGCAGAGGCTGGTCCAAGTGTTTGGTTCCCTGCCACCCACATGGAGACACAGATTAAATTCTAGTCCCTGACTTCAGCCTGGCCCAATCCTGGCTGTTGCAACCATTTGGGGAGTGAACTTGCAGATGGAAGATTTCTGTCTCTTGCCCCCTCTCTCTCTGTCATTCTGCCTTTCAAATAAATAAGTCTTTAAAAAATAGGAGGAGGCAATGAATTCCAGCATAGAATTAATTCCATATCCAGTTACTTATCAGTTATGATGGCAGAACAGGTGTTTCAGACATGTAATGTTTCAAAAACTTGTAATCTATACACTAACTCTTAGAAAGCTACCGGGGAGCTATTCCTCCAAAATGAGAAACTGAAATAAGAGGTAATCTAAAGGGTTCAGAAACACAGAATTCAAGCCCAATTGGTGGGGGAAATTCCCCAACTACTGATGAACAGAGTCTCGGTAATGACAAGTAAGCAGCAATCCTAGGAAGAAACAGGTCCAAGTTGAAGAAATTCAGAAATTTCTAAGAAAAACTTCCCCAAAAAGACAAAAGTGATGGCATATGAAATATGTTCAAACTTAATAAAAGGATTTTTTTATGGTTGCAATGCCATGAACAGGATGGCTCTTTATTTACTCTTTTTTTTAACTTTTATTTAATGAATATAAATTTCCAAAGTACAGAATATGGATTACAATGGCTTCCCCCCCATAACGTCCTTCCCACCTGCAACCCTCCCCTTTCCCACTCCCTCTCCCCTTCCATTCACATCATGATTCATTTTCGATTCTCTTTATATACAGAAGATCAGTTTAGCATTCATTAAGTAAAGATTTCAACAGTTTGCTCCCACACAGAAACGTAAAGTGAAAAATACTGTATGAGTACTTATTATAGCATTAAATCTCAACGTACAGCACACTAAGGACAAAGATCCTACATGAGGAGTAAGTGCACAGTGACTCCTGTTGTTGACTTAACAAACTGACACTCTTGTTTATGGCATCAGTAATCACCCGAAACTCTTGTCATGAGCTGCCAAGGCTATGGAAGCCCCCTGAGTTCACCGACTCTGATCATGTTTAGACAAGGCCATGATCAAAGTGGAAGTTCTCTCCTCCCTTCAGAGAAAGGTACCTCCTTCTTTAATGACCCCGTTTTTCCACTGGGATCTCACTTGCAGAGATCTTTCATTTAGGTTTTTTTTTTTCTTCCCCCAGAGTGTCTTGGCTTTCCATGCCTGAAATACTCTCATGGGCATTTCAGCCGGATCCGCATGCCTTAAGGGCTGATTCTGAGGCCAGAGTGCTATTTAGGACATCTGCCATTCTGTGGGTCTGCTGTGTATCTCACTTCCCATGTTGGATCGTTCTCTCCCTTTTTTATTCTATCAGCTAGTATTTGCAGACACTATTCTTGTTTATGTGATCCCTTTGGTTCTTAGTCCTATCGTTATGATCAATTGTGAACAGAAATTGATCACTGGGACTAGTGAGATGGCATTGGTACATGCCACCTTGATGGGATTGAATTGGAATCCCCTGGTATGTTTCTAACCCTACCGTTTGAGGTAAGTCAGCTTGAGCATGTCCCGAATTGCACATCTCTTCCCTCTCTTATTCCCACTCTTATATTTAACAGCAATCACTTTTCAGTTAAGTTTCAGCACTTAAGAAGACTTGTGTATTGATTGCAGTATTCAACCAAAAGTATTAAGTAGAACAAACAAAAAAAATACTATGAGGGATTACATATTAAGTTGTTCATCAACAGTCAGGGCTAGGGCTGATCAAGTCACCGTTTCTCATAGTGTTCATTTCACTTTAACATGTTTCCTTTTTGGTGCTCAGTTAGTTGTCACCTATCAGGGAGAACAAGTGGTATTTGTCCCTTTGGGATTGGCTTATTTCACTCAGCATAATGTTTTCCAAATTCCTAACAGGGATCACTTTTCAGTTAAAATTTAAACACCTAAGAATAATTGTGTGTTAATTACAGAGTTCAATCAATGGTACTAGAACAAAAAAAAATACTAAAATGGATAAAGTATTACATTGTACATCAACCGTCAGGACAAGAGCTGATCAAGTCACTGTTTCTCATAGTGTCCATTTCACTTCAACAAGTTTCCCCTTTGCGCTCAGTTAGTTGTCGCCGATCAGGGAGAACATGTGATATTTGTCCCTTTGGGACTGGCTTAATTCACTCAGCATGATGTTTTCCAACAACTGGCAGAAAGCATGGGTGTAAACTGATGAATGTATTCTACAAACTACAAGAAAAAAAAGAACAACTATAGAGAGAGCAAAGAGATGTGCAAAAGAGATTTGACTAACACATGCATGGTCATAATCATGAAAATATAAAATTGGTCTAGCCAAAATTATGCATAAGTTTATTAGCATTATAAGAGTGGAAGATTACTTGGGGAAGTGATAAAAGAACACCAAATTTTCTCCACTGTAGAATATCAGTAGATAATGCCCCTTCTTCCCTCCCCCCCCCCAAAAAAAAAGCAAAAAGTAGCAGTAAAGCATGTTATTTAATAGCCTTTTCTAGCTATTTAACTTCTGCATCAGCAAACAGCAACTTGGAGGGATGCACATATAATTTGCTAAAAATAACTTGTTAAAGATTCACACCTATCTACAGAGAGATGAGAAGCAAATTGGTAACCAGCCATCAACACACTAGATACAGGAATATCAACTTGAAACACTTCCAAATTTTCAAGGAAAAATAATTTTCAACCTAGAATTGTGTACCTTTCCAAACTATCAAATATTATAAGAATAAAATATACTTTCAGCTATGTCTGGATTCAGAAATTTATGTTCATACATCTCATATGAAAGTTATTTCCCTAAAGAAAAACTTCAGCAAAACAAAAAAGGAATACAAGAAAAAAAATATGACATACATGCAACCATAGCAACTGAGTATTACCTTAGAGAATAGAAAACTGAATATGCAGTGTGTATATTCAGTTCCAAGTATTCATAAATAGTATTGTGCTTGCTTGCTTGTTATAGCAAAAAGAAAATCTGATTTTGACAATGAAGAATATTGTAATACTGTAAATGTTATTTTTACTTGGTTTAAATTTTTGGACTCCATCTGCAGATAAATCAGAGAATGAATGCTGAATTATAAAGATCAAATTTTAAGTGTTACAAACTTTGTGAAAGAGAAGCATAAAATGTTTTTCAAAAACAGGAAATTGAAGGGGTTGGAGTTGAGGTACCATACGTAATAACGACTAGAATCCTTGCCTTTCACATGTAAGAACAAAAAGGTATCATCCAAATTGTGAATCATAAATATTTTATTTAAATTATTATAGGAAAGTGCCAGAAACAGTTAAAATTAGAACAAGTGCCACCTTTAGGAAGTGGAGTTAAGGGTATGCGGGGGGAGGGGTGCAGAATTATGGTGGAGCAGATTAAGCAAACTGCGGTGCAGGCATCCCATTTAAGCACTAGTTCCAGTCCCAGCTCTGCCTCCACATGGGAGACCCAGATGGAGTTCCAGGCTCCTGGCTACAGCCTGGCCCAGTCCTGGCTGCGGCAGCCATTTGGGGAGTGAACAAGAGAATGGAAGATCTCTCTCTGTCTCTCCATCTCTGTATCTCTGCCTTTCAAATAAATAAATAATTTTTTTTAAAAAAAAGAAAGGTATGGAGGAATAACAACATATTTTTCATTTTACATATTTTTCTTACAGTATTATACTTCTACTATGCCTGAATAAAGATTTAATTTTTTTTTTCATTTAAAGATTTATTCAGGGATAGACAGAGAGAGTGATATTCCATCTCCAGATCACTTCCCAGATGGCCACAATGGCCAGCACTGGGCCATGCTGAAGCCAGGAGCCAGGAGCTTCTTCTGGGTCTCCCATGTGGGTGGCAGGGGCCCAAACACGTGTGCCATCTTCCCGCTGCTTTTCCCAGACCATCAGCAGGGAGTTGGATCAGAAGTAGAGCAGCTGGGACATGAACCAGCACCCATATGGGATGCCGATATCACAGGTGGCAGATTTACCTGCTATGTCATAGCACCAGCCCCAAGATTTAATTTTTATATAAGACTAACATAAAACAAGAAAAAAACATGAAGGTGAGCCCTCCCCAACAGGAATTTGGTAGTACATCCTCCAATAAGTCATAATGTGTCCACACATTGAGGTTCTGTGAGAATTTTTGGAAAATCGGAAAGGGACCTCAAGATCCTCATGGAAGGATGCCCATAATGCAATGTCTGGGAAAATGTTTCTCATTCAGTCATTCATTCAATCAATTAATATTAATCAAGAACCTATTTGGTACCTAGCACTGTGTGAAGTACAGGGTATGCCTTGGAGGATAACTTCTTATGGAGCTTATAATCTGTTGAGGAAAATAAATAATAAGTATTGAAATAAGCACATTATTATATTGGGAATTTTGCACAGAGGCTGAGTCTTTAAAAATGGTCTCTGAGTTGCAGACAAAAAACATGTAATAGTATCAGTTTTGTGTCAAAATATTATGTAAATATAAAATACGCATTTTGGGTGTAGATTTATACACACACACAAAAACAAGAGGGCTGGAAAGATGAACACCAAAAGGTTGGAATCTGCAGTAACAGATGGAGGAAGAGAAAATGGTTCACTTTTTCCTTTCTACATTTGTTTTGAGTACATACTAATTTTTGCAGTTTTCTTAATTTAAAAATTTTAAAGTAACACAAAGTTCATGGTAAAACAATAAGCAGAATTGATCAAGAAAGTAGAAAATTACACTATATACTTATTCATCACTTCTGGAAGAAAAAGTGAAAACACTGGAGCCGGCGCTGTGGCGTAGCAGGTAAAGCCGCCACTGCAGTGCTGGCATCCCATATGGGCACCAGTTCGAGTCCCAGATGGTCCACTTTTGATCCAGCTCCCTGTTATGGCCTGGAAAATCATTAGAAGATGGCCCAAGTCATTGGGCCCCTGCACCCATGTGGGGGACCCAGAGGAAGCTCCTGGCTCCTGGCTTCAGATCAGCCAGCTCCACATTGGTCCATTTGGGGGAATAAACCAGCAGATGGAAGACCGCTCTGTCTTTCTCTGCCTCTGCCTCTCTGTAACTCTTCCTTTCAAATAAATAAACAAATAAATCTTTTAAAAATGGAACTTTTTCCCACAGAGAGTTGTTAGCATTGCATCCCTATAAAAAGGAATTAATGCTATTTTTATTACAATTAATTAATTTTATTAAGAAATATACTAGCAAGCACCTAAGCAAAGGGGCTTTGCAGAGTGTTAAATTATAGTGCTTTAAAAATACTGAATTACCTGAGCATTTGGTTCTAATTTCTGTATCATAGGTCCCTTGTGCTTTAATTATGATTTCTTTATGGGACAACCCCATATTTTGTAAGTCTTTAAACTCTAATAATTCAGTTTATCCTGATCGAATAAAGTTTTGATGCGAGTCTATGTTGGCAAGATTTTGCTGAGACAAAAAGATGAATAAGAAATGACAATGGGTTCCAGGAGAGTCACAAGGGAGTTGCAGAGTCAATACAAGGATCTCATCAATCTGGAGAGCCATGAGAATCTTGCATAATTATCTTTCTGCTTCTATAACAAGTTATTATGTTATTTTACAAGTTAGCCAGTAGTCATGTGGCTCTTTTGGTGAGTGGATATTTAAAATGTAGCCCTATAGGCATAAAACATAGTTCTGATATTGTGCTCTTTTCTGGTGGGTAATGTTACCAACCAACTTTAGGGTTGCCCAGTGTCTGGATGTAACCCCATTTTGTGTATACCAGTGCTACAGCTTTCACTGGATTTGCAGATAGATGCTGCGACGCTGCGATGTTGCGTAGGTATAATACTAGCTCTACCTCCTAAAGCTTCATTTGCATTGATTTGAATTCAGCTGCAGATCTCTTTGAAGTAACTATAAGCAAGTTTACCTATTCATGCATCATTCATTATCATTGGAGACCAAAAATATGCAGCACCCTAGTGTTCTGTACCTTTTTTATGGCATTCATGGTATAATCTATTAGTTTTTACTTTGGGTTTACATGTCTCCATTCCCCCAGCCTAGAAGATGAGCTCATTAAGAGCACAGACCAGCCTTACTCTTTTCATGCATTCCCAGTACTAACAAAATGTCTGGAAATAAATTTTTGATTAAAAGTGCTTAATGGGCCAGCACCATGGCTCACTAGGCTAATCCTTCACCTGTGGCACCGGCACTCTGGGTTCTAGTCCCAGTTGGGGTGCCGGTTCTGTCCCAGTTGCTTCTCTTCCAGTCCAGCTCTCTGCTGTGGCCAGGGGAGGCAGTGGAGGATGGCCCAAGTGCTTGGGCCCTGCACCCACATGGGAAACCAGGAGGAACCACCTGGCTCCTGGCTTCAGATCTGCGCAGTGCGCCAGCTGTGGCAGCCATTTGGGGGGTGAACCAATGGAAGGAGGACCTTTCTCTCTGTCTCTCTCTCTAACTCTGCCTGTCAAAAAAAAAAAAAAAAGTGCTTAATGAATGAAACAAAAACAAATAAGATTACCTAGTGGTTCATCTACCTTGGAAGTAGGAAAGGAAGTAGTTCTTGTTTTCTGTGCATACGCACCTCTGTTTTTCAAGATATCCAATCTTTGATAGCAGCAATGTATATTGATTCCTTTCTATGCCCCAGATCACATGGCAAGTTTGTGTGCTTACAAATTGCATTATTTTATCACTAGTCAGATGCCATTATCACTACTGCACACATGAAAGAATCAAGGCCACAAAGTCCTGTGTCCCATGTCAATCAAAGCAAGACAAAGGTAAACACAGAATTTGAACCCCAATTACCTGCTATACTATACTAGCAGTGGAGGTCCCTGGACTTTGGGAGAAAAGAGTGACAAAACATATTCCTCTCATGAAGTGCTAGAGACAGGCCAGCATAGCTTAGAAGTTGCTTAGGACTGGAATGTAAATCTTTGGGTTAGGTGAGGTTAAACCCAGTAACATGGAATTCCTTTTCTTTAATAAGAAGGATGAGCTTAAAAAGTCATTTTGTTTTGTTTCCTAGACAGCATTTAGTCACTTATTTATTTATATCATGGAAATAATTAGAATTTATTTTGTAATTTGTACAAATATGCATAATGAACTACTGACAATATTTAGACTCATCATTACTACATAAAATTATAGCATAATTTTTAACAAGGTTGATAAAATTAAACTTTTGGGTTTTTTTTTAGGATTCCTTTTTTAAAAATCCCAGTATTTAGCTCATTATTCATATTTTTCTCTTTCTGTCAAACATTTTTAGTAACGCTCTTTACTCTTCCAGGGTAAGTTTTTTTAGATGCATTTATTTCAGAGGCAGAAATACAGAGAGAGAAGGAGGGAGAGAGAGAGAGATGGGGGTGGCGGGGCAGAACCTTCAATCTGCTGGTTCACTCCCTAAATGTCTGCAATGGCCAGGGCTGGGCCAGGCCAAAGCTAGGAGCCAAGAGTTTTTTCCAGGTCTCCACTTGAATGCAGGGGCCCAAGTACTTGGGTCATCTTCCACTGCTTTCCCAGGCACATTAGCAGGGAGCTGGATCAAAGTAGAGCCACTAGGACTTGAACCGGAGCCCTTATGAGATGCCGGCACTTCAGGCTGAGGCCTGACTTCTATGCCACGGCACCATGTAAGTATTTTACAGTGCTGAAGGCAGGAAGGCCTTGGTTGACTGCTTGGTGTTGCCAGTCTCAAGTCGTGTGGCACTGGACATGTTCCTTAAGTTCCCCAAGCTTCACACAGCCACGGGTAAAGCAGGAATAAGAAGTCCTGCCTTGCCAAGTGCTTTGAGAAGATAGAATGAACACAAAGGCCCCAACACGGGGTCTGGAGCCCAGTGACAGTGATGGCAATGACAACACCAACAACCTTTACCAAGTGCTTACCACTTACCCACTCTTTCCTGAAGACTTCACATGAATCAACTTACTATTTTAATAAACAGTAACACGCACTGTGCACTCTGATGGTAGTGTTTTGTCAGGCCTGTAAGCATGTTCCAATTTTCCCCTATCAAAATTACAGAGGGAAGTCTTTTTTATTTCAATCTAATATTTCTTAAAATCTAAATAATGTTCCAGTGTGTGTGTATTGTATCTTTAAATTTTTTTAATGTAAAAACATTGCCTCTCAGAATACTTGCACATTTTTATGGAGAACTGTGCAATATTTCAACATATGTATATAGCCTATGTTGATCAAATCAGGCAAATACTATTTCCATTTCATTTTCTTCGCTTTATGTTTGGAGCCTATCAGCTCTCCTCTTCCAGGTTTTTAAGCAGTATGTAATACATTATTGTGAACTACAGTCAACTCAATGTGCTGTAGAACACTAGAACTTACTCTTTCTATGTAACTCTGCTTTGGTACCTGTTATACAGTCCCCTTTCCCCCATTCTTTTCGTCCTCTAATAGTCACTATTCTAAATTTAGATTCATTTTGTTTAACTTCCACATGAGAGACAACATACAGTATTTGTCTTTCTGTGTCTGACTTATTTCACTTAATGATCTACAGTTCCATCCATTTTACTGCAAGTGTCAGTATTTAATTCTTTTTTTTAATCACTGAATAATACTTCATTATTTTTCTTTACCCATTCATCTATTGATGGACACCTAGATTGATTACATATTTTGGCTATTGTAAATAGTTCCTCAATGAACATTGGCCAGCAGGTATCTTTTTAATAGCCTGATTTTATCTCCTTCAGATATATACCCAGAAGTGGGATAGCTGGGCCTATGGTAGATCTATTTTTAGCTTTTGGAAGGAATCTCCACACCTTTCTCCACAGTGGCTGTACTGATTTGCAACCTTACCAACAATGTGTAAGAGTTCTCTTTTCGGACATGCTTGCCAATATTAGCCAATTCTTGTCTTTTTGAAAAGAGTCACTCTAATTGGAGATGATACTTTGTTGTGGTTTTGATTTGCCTTTCCCTGACAGTGATACTGGGCATTTTTAAATGTATTTGTTGGCCATGTGTATTCCTTCTTCTGAGAAATGTCTATTTGGATCCTTTGACTATTTCTTAACTGGGTCATTTGAGTTTTGTTGTTGTTGAGGCTTTTTAGTCCTAGAAGGTTTAAAAAAATCATTGTAGCTTCTTGCTATTTATGCAAATGAGTTGAAACTTATCTTGGCACAAAAAACCTGCACAGGAATGTTTATAGCAGCCTTATTCTTAATTGCCAAAACTTGGAAGCAACCAAGATATTCTTCAACAGGTGAACGGATAAACAAACTGTGATCCAGCCATAATGTGGAATATCATCTAGTGATAAAAAAAAAAAAGAAATGAGCTATCAACCACATAAAGGAACCTGAAATGTTTATTGCTAAGTAAAAGAAGCCAGTTTGAAAAAGCTACATAACTGTATGAGTCCAACTATATGACGTTCTAGAAAAGGCAAAATTATGAAAACAGTAAAAAAAAAAAATTCAGTGGTTGCCAGAGGTTTCCGTGGAGAAAAGGGAACAGATAAAGCACAAAGGATGTTTAAGGCACTGAAACTACTTTGTATAATACTGTACTGGTGTAACCACTTCATTATACACTTGTCCAAACCTATAGAACATTCAACTCAAAGAGTGATCCCTAATGCAAACCACGGACTTCAGCTAATAATAAAAATGGCTCAGTATCAACTACACAGGCTCCTCAAGTGTAACAAATGCATCACACCATCGCAGAATGTTAACACTGGGGGACCATGTTTGAGAGATGGCGAGTAATACATGGGAGCTCTGTGCTTCCTACTCATTTTTTCTGTAAACCTAAAACTGCTCTAAAAATAAGTTTCATTAATCTTTTAAATGTATCAAATTGTATATCTTAAAAAACACCCTAGAGAGTTATTCAGAGTTAATTAAAATATTAATTTTCCTTAAAAAGTTAACTGTAAAAATTAAAAATTGGGGAATTGTCTTACTGAAAATTTGATGCTTTGGGGTTCAATACCATGCTATAATTGTTTCTTTCTCCTCACCAATACATGAAAGAAAAGACAGAAATAGCTATTTAGAGAATGACTAAAGGGATAGGACTTTGGGTGCCCACCTCTTCCACCCAGAGCAGATTCAAACACACAGGAACCTCCAAGTCAGTGATTCACATCATAGCAGTCTCAATAGCACCTGAGACGCGTTACAAATAAAAATCCCCAGGCTCTGCCCAGACCTTCTTCAGTGGTGAAGCCCAACAATCTATCTTAACAAATTATGAAACTGCTGCTCTAAGTCAATGGATCTCGCTACAGTTTTTAGCAGGAATTAAGTACACAAGTGAGACTCCGATGGTCCATGATGGAGCTTCAACAGAAGACTGGGATGAGGATGAGGTGAACGAGGTGCCCAACATGTGCTAATCAAGACCAACAGGGTAGGTGTTGTGCAGGGAGGCTAAGCTGCCACTTGTGATGCCTACATCCCAGATCAGAGTGCCAATTTCAGTCCTGACTTCTGATTCAGCCTCCTGCTAATGCACTGAGAGGGAGCACATGATGACAACTGTGTGAGACCCTGAGACCCATGTAGGAGACTCTGATGGAGTTCTGGACTCCTGGATTTGACCTAGTCCAGCCCTGGCTATTACAGGTATTTGTGGAGTGAACCAGCAAATAGAATCAATCTCCTCCCCCCCCCGGTGTGTGTGTGTGTGTGTGTGTGTGTCACTCTGCCTTTCAAGTAGAAGAAAAATAATTTAACATTTTGAGAAAGTGAAGATGAATTAGCTGTTAAAGCAATTTTTAAAAATACACAAGGCACAAAATAAGTAAAGATTTTAGTAGCTGAGAACAGTGTTACTGATGGTCGCTTTCAGCACAGGCTATATTATGATTCTGCTGCAGCGTTTGGCAAAAGGTTCCTGGCTGGGATTCCTCATGCCAGCTCCAGGCCTCCTGACTGACCACACCCGCCCACCCTGTGCATCACCCCATCCTCATTGCCTACACAACCAGCCTTCACTACACCCACTAAACGTGATTCTAATTCAGTGAAATCTATTAGTATTTCTAAAAGAAATAAAATAATTAGTTTCCAAGAGGCCTTACCTTTTCTGTGAAAAAAAAAAAAAAAAACTGAGTTTACAGGAATAGTGAAGAACCCACAAAACAGGATCTCTTTGCCCAAACTAAAGCAGCGCTGTTGACGTTCTGATGAACCACTAAGGAAGAGCCAAGTGAAGCTCACCGGATACCTCTGTGAACTGCTCACCACCACGCCAGACTCAGCTGTGGTTATTAGCTCCCTACAAACATCTGCTGAAAGCCATATTCAGGAAGAAAGGTCTATAGATTTGGCAGACGGGTTAGAGGAGAAACAAAATCTACCATAGCTGGGGAGATGTAAGAAAACAGGGGAGTTTGGGAAGTGAGCAAACAGATCTATTTAACTCCTATAGAAACAAAGACAACTGAAGTGGGTCACATTGAAAGAGCAAAATGGGCAAATGGGGGTGTAGGGGAGGAGGCATCCCTGTAACTGAGCATGGATCAGCCTGAACCTTGCCAGAAGCTGAGAAACCATGGATCCTGATTCCGGCTAGAAGCAGTAAATTAAAAGAGCAAATGACATTGAAAGCAAATTAAATGATCATTTGAAAACTCCAAGGGATGGAGCCTAATGGAGATTTCCCTGCAATTCACACTTGTTCTCTGAAGTGGTGGGAGTGGGGTGGGGAGCCAGGCTTCCATAGCAATTATTTCTGTAAAAGAATTCAAAACAGTTCAGTTTGGGAACTTGGACCCACCCCATGGCTACTTGAGTCCTTCTGAATGGAGGCACTTAGCATCACTATAGTATTCTACCACCCCGGTAATTCTGGCCCGACAGAACTTTGCAAACTGTTTTCTTTTTGGAGAAACATATTTGTCTTTCTCAGTAATTGTTGCTGAAGACCTGCAGCTGAGACCCAGCAGCACTACAGGAGCCAGAACAGGACAAGGCTCAGCAGGTTTCAGAAATAAGGGCTCAGGCTGAAGCTGAGAAAGCAGATAAAGAGGACTCAGGCTGGGCTAGGAACGGCTCATCCTAAACCTGTTGCTAAGAGAGCTGTGGTGCCCACAGACATTAGGATCAAGCAGAAATGGAAAGGCGTTGTCACTGATTTTTGGAACAGAGGAGGAAAAGACCTCTGAGTATAACTTGCAAGAAGTAGAATTGTTTAAGATCAAGATCCTAGAGAGGGCTCATTAGGGAGCCTGTGCAGAGGTGGCTGGCATTTGAACAGAGCTGAGAAGAATGTGAGTGCTGGGATCAGGGTCTCTCACCTCCACTGAGAAATTATCTGCCTAGAGCTATCAGGCAGACTGGGGCAGGAAAGAATTCAAATAGGAAAGTGGAACAGATTAGTTCTGGCAATGGACTCCTTTGAAGATGGTGCTCACTGTCCCAGTCCATCACACACCAGTGAGATGAGGGCATCTTGATCAGACTCTTCTTCACCTGAAGAAAACCCACTGGCTAATGCTGAAGCATAACCCAACTTTGGAGCTGAGGAGATGACAGCCTTCGGTTTATACCCAGAGGCAAAAGTACTTTTTGGAGGGATAGAAAATTTTACCAGCCCAGAGGCCATACAAGTTTCAGTGCGAAGGGAGAGGAAAGAAATTCAAGACTCAGATCCTAAAAGTTATGTCAATGAATTAGATGATAATTCTGTTAGCCTTATAGGTATATACAGGTGACCCTGCATGTTACTGGATTCTTCCTTTACAGAGTCAACTGATGGGGTAGAGAACACTGAGGGGTAAACCCCGCATCTACACTGAGCATATAGTGACTTTTTCTTCTCAATATTCCCTATTCAATGCAACTTAGTAACTACATAGCATTCACATTGTATTAAGTATTAAAAGTAATATAAAGGGCCGGCGCCATGGTTCAATAGGCTAATCCTCCACCTTGCGGCGCCGGCACACCGGGTTCTAGTCCCGGTCGGGGTGCCGGATTCTGTCCCGGTTGCCCCTCTTCCAGGCCAGCTCTCTGCTGTGGCCCAGGAGTGCAGTGGAGGATGGCCCAAGTGCTTGGGCCCTGCACCCCATGGGAGACCAGGAGAAGTACCTGGCTCCTGCCTTCGGATCAGCGCAGTGCTCGGACCGCGGCGGCCATTGGAGGGTGAACCAACGGCAAAAGGAAGACCTTTCTCTCTGTCTCTCTCTCTCACTGTCCACTCTGCCTGTCAAAAAAAAAAAAAAAAAAAGTAAAGTCCTTAAAAAAAGTAATATAAAGATAATATAACATATACATGAGGATTATATGCAAATAGGTTATATGCAAATACTATCCTCTTTTATAAAGGCTTTTGAACATATGTGGATTTTGGTATCATCAGAGGGTTTCATGAATGCTAAGGGACCATTGCAATTTTGTTTTGTTTTTCTTTTAGAGTTGAATAATAGTTCTCTTTGAAAATACTAACTTGTCTCTGATGAATTGGGGGTAAAAGACTCTTAGTGCTACTTGAAGTCCAAAAAGTTAAGATCTTTGTTACATAGCAGAGTTTTTGAAGACACTTGATTTCTCCAGTAAAATGATAAAACCAGTCTTCAAGAAGAAAGATTGCAGCAGCAGCTTGTAGGATGAATTGCAGAGAAAACTGAAGACAGAAAGCCTGGTATTTCACACACTTGGAGTTATTTAGAATGTAAATAATTGCTGGTACTTGATAATAGTAGATATGGACAAATCTGAGAAAAATGAATTATCCGGAACCGCATGTAGATGGTTGATAGAGGAGAGATAACTCCATGTCTTCTAGAGGGGCATGAAAAGGCCCCTTAAGCTCAGCAAATCGGTGAAGAAATGGGGCCAGAGAATGTTTCATTTCAGTGTTAGATTCTAGGGTAAGTGGTCCATCATAATTTGTAGGCAACTAGACATAGTCATGGAGACAGGATGAAGTCAAATGCTATTTAGAAAACATACAGGTTGAAACTATGTGCAAAGTAATAGAGAAAAACCATGGCACAATTATAACAATTACAATGATTACAACTTCCACAACTTGTCAAATACTTTCTGTGTTCTATCCAATATACCAGAAGTTTTACCTATTTTATCTCTTGCTTTTCTTTTGATTGTTTTCATTACAGATCAGACAGTGAGGTTCACAGACCTGCCTCATATCATATATTGAGGAACTACAACTAGATTTCCAATCTTTCACGTTCCAATCCAGCGTGCCTTCTGCAGCCTATTTCCTTACATGTGTGGTGGCACAGTCTTCTTGTCACAGAACATTTTCTATTTTAGGTAGAAATATGAAAATATGTATGTCGTGGAAATATACTCAGAATAGCATTAAGTACAAGAGAATGGGGACATCACAATGTAAAAATGGGCAAGGCCCAGCATCACAGGCCTGGTATAGAAAGAGGCCAAGAAATTTGTTATGATCTCCTAGGATCATGAAGATTCAGGAAAGGATGCATTGTTTTCCCTTATCCTAAACCTGACATAGCAAAAGAAACGAACTTGAAACAGAATTGGGTTCGGAAATACTTAATTACCTCCCCCACTGATGCACAGGGGAAAAAGAAATCCAAACAACAGCATCAGAGAGAAGCAAAGGTTCCAGATGGGGCTGAGAAGAGAGAGCTGAGATGCTTTACAGCTTCCTTAATAAATTCCCAGGACACTGCACATATCCACCTTCGGTTATAGGCCTCCCATGTCCTTATCTCTTCCCTTTGGTCCCATACATTCCAAAGCCAAATGCAAACAGTTTCTATTTTCCTAGTGTTGACTACAATAATTATATGTTAGTTTTGGAGTAAAATGGTAAGATTTTACATCAGTTCTAATGTTCTGAAGATTTATTTATTTGAAAGCAGAGTGACAGAGAAAAATGAGGGAGAGCAAGAGAAAGAATCTTCCATCCACTGGTTCCCTATCTAAATGGCTGCAGCAACCAGGGACAGGGTGAAGCCAAGAGCCAGGAACTCTATCCATGTCTCCTACATGGGTGCCAGCGATTCAAGTACTTGGGCCAACATTTACTGCCTTCCTAGGCATGTTAGCAGGAAAATTGATCAGAAGTATAGGGTAAGCTCACAGTAAACCTGCTGCACCACAATGCCTGCCGCTAAATCACTTCCATTTACAAGCATTTGCTGGTCAACTAACTCAGCTAATATGTGCTAATCTCTGGTAGACACTAAGGTACAGGATGACATACATATTTCCTGCCTTCAAGGAGCTCGTTATTTTTACATAGGCTACCAGAAATTATACCTCATAATGAAGTCTGCCAGAGAAGTACTCTGGGGTATAAAACAGGAAATGAAAATCTTGGCCTTGAATTGCCAGACAGAATCTCATCAGGAGATGATGTTTGTTCCGGGCCTTGAAAGGAAAAAAAAAAAATTCCTAAAGGGATCCAGGACACACAGAAAGGATGAAGTGTTTTAACTTGAGCCAAAATGGAGGCTGGAGTATCCAACCAGACTGGGACAGGCCCAGAGGAAAGTAGTTCACAATCTAATGGACAGTGGCAAAGGAGCCTAAAGGGTGTTGGGCCTCACCAGTCCTGATACTGAAAACAGCACCATCAACTGGGTAGATAAACAGCAGGAGCCCAGACAGTAGGGAGCTTCTGAATTCACAAAGTGACCCAGGGTTTTCTCTCTGGCAATGAGAGCCCAAGGCTGTGAGATATTTTGACAGAGGTCCAGCACAGTCTCAAGACAGGGAGCAGTCTCCTTCCGTGTTACAGGGCTTGAAGAAACTGAGATCTATGGAGTATGGTCTTGACCATTCCAACAGGACCCAGGAGAGGCCTGGCAAACAGCCTTCTGATGCCTAGAATACAGTCCAAGAACGTCAGGCACCAGGTCAGGAACAGTAAGATTAACGTGCGACACCACCCAGCCAACATGATCTAGTTACACATATGTGTAATACTGCCCAAAATTCAGCTATAATGATTTATAGGAGGTAAGTATTTGACATATATTTTCTAGATAACTAAATGAATATGTGTTATGCTACTCTAAACCTATTTCATTTCCATTTCCTACAGGACTGCAGGCTACATTACCATGTCATCATCATCATCATCATCATCATCACACAAGCTATTGATTGTGCTGGGTTTGCCATGTGCTTGATATAATGCTGGGAGCTGGGAGCTTTAATACCTAGAATACTCCCACAAGGAAAACATCATTAGCTCCACTTTACAGATGAAGAAAGGCAACTCAGAGGGATTCCAGATTTTTCCCCAAATCACATATAGCTTATACTCTAAGAATAGTGGGATATCAAGGCCTATATTATATCTGGCCTCATAATAATTCACTTTAATGATAAATAAATCATGTTAATTAAAAAATGGTCAATTGAAAGGAAGCAAAAGCCAGATCGTTCATACTTTGAGAATGGAGAGTTGAATGACTTTTTTTTAAAGATTTATTTATTTTAATTTGAAAGTCAGAGTAACATAGAGAGAGGGAGAGACACACACAGAGAGAAAGAGAGATCTTCCAACAACTGATGGACTCCACAGATGTCCGCAATGGGCAGGGCTGAAACAGGCCAAAGCCAGGAGCCAGTAGTTTCATCCAGGTCTCCCACGTGGGTGTAGGGGCCCAAGGACTTGCGCTGACCATCTTCCTCTGCTTTTCCCACACAATTAGCAGGGAGCTGGATCAGAAGCAGAACAGTTGAGACACAAACCAGCACCCTCATAGGATGCTGGCATTGCAGGTAGCAGCTTTATCTGTTTTATCACAATGCTGGCCCAGCTGACTGACTTTTGAAAGTTTCATTATATAGAAAAGTAGACAATGTATTGAATCCTCACAAGTTGACAATTCTGGTTTTTCACACTCAGGCTGTATGTATGGAGGGACTTCAAAAAGTTCATGGAGTGGGGCTGGTGCCTGCAACACCCGCATCCCTTAAAGATGCTAGTTCAATTCTTGGATGCTCCACTTCAGATCCAGCTCCTTGCTAATTCACCTGGGAAAGTCCCCATACCCATGGAAGAAGCTCCTGGATCCTGGCTTCAGTCTAGCCCAGCTCTGGCCATTGTGGGGTGAACCAGCTAATGGAAGATCTCTCTCTCTCTCTCTCTCTCTCTCTGTCTCTCTCCCTCTTTTTCTATGATTGTACCTTTCAAATAAAATAAATAAATATTTTTTTAAAAGTTCATGGAGACAGAATCAAAAGATAAGCTTACTTTGGTGCAAAAAAATGAAATCCATGCATCCAAGGGGTCTTCAGAAAGTTAATGGAAAATATGTAATATGAATAAACTATGCATGGATTTCAAAATGATTTGCTCCCAAAAACCATCTCATGACTCCATTTTCTACAAAATTTGAAGTACTCTCATAGTAGAATCTCATAGATATAGCACAAAATCACATTTTCTTTGTCCATTATAGCCTTCTAACAAGTGAGAGACAAGATGTAAATTTCCATCCACAGATTTGAATAATCTTATTCTAAAATTTATAGGCAGCCTCTGGCCCCATAACACAGGCATCTTGTCTATTTTTCTGACCATCCTGATTTTTCACACTCAGGTAGTATGTATGCAAGGGCTTCAAAAAGTATAAAAAATCAAGTTAATACATGCAATGAACTCTATCACTGAGAATAGGCGGACTTGAAGACATGTTTACTTTGACCACATTCAGGTTATCTCTCCCAAACAAGCATCTCAATTCTTTCCACTATCTCCTAAGGAAACTCAGCTCTGCGTTCTTCAGAAGTTAGAGATCTGGTGGAATCTGAGTAGCCCTACTTACTCTCATCACACAAAACTGCAAAGTATAGCAAGGAAGTGACATCTGCCTAGCAAAGAACCTTGCAACGTTCCATTTTAACGTGTTCCTGTCTGTCAGGGCATATGAATTATTATACTACATCCACGATTGCTAAATCAGCCCCCTCTCATGGAGGTGCCAGCTGCTGCCTGTTCACCAGCAATGACTCTGTCACTTTTACTTTGCATCCTAATTAAGAAGACATCGAGAGACACATATAAGTGCAAGCACCAGAAGGGCTGTGCTATCTGTCATACTGTCCTCCAGATGTTCTCATGATGCTTTTGAACTTGGATGGAGGAGGTGCAAACAAAGAATTCCGGTGCCATGAAACTACTTGTTGAAGAAAGACAATTAACAGCTGAACAGCTGCTAATGGGAACCTTTAGCAGGAGAACTTGTTGTGAAGAGCATTTACCAGCTCTCAGCGGAATTCATACTGATAAACACCTTAGTTGCACACCTTACTTTTGTTCTAAAGTGCACAATTCATCCTTCCTAAATCAGTTTCCTTCATTACAAACAGAACTCAGTCAGATAAAGATTTATCACCAGTTTTAAAAAAGTCATTTTGTGAGCTCATGAAAGCCTCTAATAGGAGTCATTTCCCTGAAATGTTTTTAAAACGTCCCAAATATTTAAGTGGTAGTGGCTGGCATTGCATTATAAGCAACTTGCAAAGAAATACTTTTGAATACTGGAGCCAGATATTAGGAACTTCCCTTTGGAAATATCACTAAATCACTTTCAGAAAGATAATGTGCTGAGAACACTGTGACATCTCCACATCCCTATCCAAAGGCAATTAGAGCAAGTTCTGGTTTTGGATACCTGTGACCTATGGGGACAAGGGACAGGGGATGCTACGGGCAGTCATTCTTAAATTACCATTTGGGTAGCAGGTCTCATCTTTGAAGTGGCAAGACGTTACTGTAACTATGGGTTAATTGTTCATATTTATGTATCAATACTATCCTAGAAAGTATAGGATGGAACTGAAAGGTAGACTTCTAATGAGGAAACATCTTGAGTGAATTTCAATCAGTGTTTATCTCATTCCCTGTGGGGACAAAAACACTAATTAATAAGAATGATCTTTTAAATAGAAATTCAGAAAATTTTGTTCAATCTCATTATTCTAACAACTTTTTGCTCCACTTTCCCAAAAAAAATGAACAAGTTTTACTAATTTTCATAAATACTGCATTAAGTAATCAGGAAATAATTAATTTAGAGTTCTTCATCAGCAATAGGGATAAAATTCCTTAGTGAACTGCTTCCCTCTAATTCAATGATGAGGCTGCCATTACTGAAATATTTATTGACACAAAATTATAACAGGGAAGGAACAAAGAAGCACTCTTTTTTAAGCCAGGTAAGGCTGTGAATAAAGTATATCTGGTTGCTTGTCCTATTTGCCACTGATGCAATAAAACTCTAAAGGGCCTTAGAACTTTGGAAAATAAATTTAAATCTTATTTTTGTTAATAAAAAATTAGTGAATAGCTCCTACACATCTTCTCTATTATAGCTATATATGGAATGGTACAAACCAAAGAAAATACTTTTCCCTCAATAAAATTATTACCTATTTCAGATTTTTGTCAGCTCTGTTGACATGTGGGGTTGAATAACTATTTGTTGTTACACTATCTTGTGCATCATAGAATGTTTAATAGCTTTCCTGGCTCTATTCAGTCAGTTGCAGCACTCCTTGCCCAGCTGTAACAATCAAAAATGTTTCAGATAATACCAAATGTCCCCAGAGAAGCAAAACCACCTCCAGCTGAGAACAACTGACTAATTGAAGGACCCAAAGGTCTGAAAATGCCCTCCAGCAGGTAGTTTTCATGAGCGACATAACACTGATAGATCTAAAAATAGCTCAGCACCCAGGGAAATGTCTAGATAGCACTCCAGCTAGATATCTGAGTGATCTGGTAGTCCCGGACTTTGTATTGCCAAGATGGGTTCACTTTATACCCTGGCTCTTCCTTTTCCTAACTTTGGGCAAGTCATTTGTCTTCTCTAAGCCTCGGTCTCCTCCTCTATAAAACAGGGAGAACAACAGTACATAATTACACATATGGTTATTTTGAATATGAGACAAAATAAAACATAGAAGGGCCAGGGATAATTCATATCAACTATCATTACTATTTATTGCCTTCAGATATTTATGGAATTGGATAGACCAGACCTATGGTAAATGTTCCATTAGAAATTAACAAGTATAAAAAGCTTTGAATGATTTTTTTAGTGCTAATAGAAATTCTAAGCATTTATTATGAATGGATAGAATGTTACTGACATTTTCAATAGTATGCTTTGTATCAAATATGGCATTTCTAATCTTGTAAATTTTTCCTTTAAACTAAAAGGATGCACACTGACCCACAGATAATTAATCTAGAGTGATCAAAATTAGACATGTCATAGAAAAGCTATTGAAGTTCAAAAACAAGTCCAAAATTTTGGGGCATCCAGGCCCCAAAGTAATATATGGAGGAAAAAGTAAGACTGATTTTGGATTTCTTCACAGAATCCAATACCAAAAGAAAGTAAATCAATAATTACAAGATTTTCAAAGAAAGAATTGTGAGCTAAAGAATTTGTATCCAGGCCAGCGCCTTGGCTCACTAGGCTAATCCTCCGCCTGCGGCACCAGCACCACAGGTTCTAGTCCTGGTTGGGGCGCCAGGTAGTAGTCCCGGTTGCTCCTCTTCCAGTCCAGCTCTCTGCTGTGGCCCAGGAGGGCAGTAGAGGATGGCCCAAGTGCTTGGGTCCCTGAACCCGCATGGGAGACTGGGAGGAAGTACCCGGCTCCTGGCTTTGGATTTGCGCAGTGCACTTGCTGTAGCGGCCATTAGGGGAGTGAACCAATGGAAGGAAGACCTTTCTCTCTCTCTCTCTCACTGTCTATAACTCTCTCTCTGTCTCCCCCTCTCACTGTCTAACTCTGCCTGTCAAAAAATTAAAAAAAAAAGAATTTGTATCCAGCAACATATTCTCCAAGTTTTATAAAGACTTCACTGAAACCATTTGCAATATGCAGAAATTCAAGGAAAACTGTTTTCATATCCCTCCTTAAGAAAAATATGGGATGACAAGTTTTAACCAACCAAAATATGGCTGGGGAAATATTGCAAAAGAAATGATGGTGAACATTGAGTGTATTTCATCATAAAATGAAGAATAAATATTCTTCATTATGTTGAATATTCAACATAGTTCAACTAATGGAAATTGGGAAAGGACTGGAAAAGATGATAAGTAATTTCTCTGATTGCCTCCCCTTTCATACCTGGAAATGAAAAGATCTCAAAAATAACAAATCAAGTAATATAAATTTAAACATACAAGAGTACTTCAAAAAGTTTATGAAAATGCATATGATGGAAAAACTAAGCATGGATTTCAAACCTTTTGTGCACTAAAGTAAACTTATCTTTTAATTACATTTTCCATAAATTTTTTTGCAGACCCTCATACTTACCAGTACCAGGAGTAACTCTAAAAAAGGTGATGGTATTAATCAGAATGAGTTCCTAAAATGGAAGAGAGGAAGAGGAGATGTGCTGATTTCACTGTTGCACAGACTTGTAGTAGGAAAAAATAAATACAGTCTCAAAAACGGAGGAACTAAAGATAATAAATGAAAGTATAATTAGGAGAGGGCATTGTGGCACAGCAGGTTAAGCTGCCCCTTGGGACACCTGTCTCCCATATCACAGTGCTAGAGTCCTGCCTACTCCTCTTCCTATCCAGCTTCCTGCTAATGCATCCTAGGAGGCAGCACATGATGGTTCAAATGACTGGGCCCCTGCCACTCCTGTGGACCCAGATGGAGTTCCTGGCTCATGTCACTGGCCTGGCCCAGCCCTGGCTGTTGTGGTTAACTGGGGAGTGAACTAGCAGATGGAAAAATCTCTCCTCCTCGTCTCCCTCCAGCCCCCTCAACCACCCACCCCCCACCACATTCACTCTGCCTTTCAGGTAGATGAAAATAAATAAATGAACATATTTAAAATACAATTAACAGTAACCAGAATAAAAATGTGAAAATTATTATCAGAAAAGTTGCAAAGAGGCCAACTAAATGAAAACAGACCAAACATAAGTGAAAGACTTAAAAATAGAATACAAAGCATGAGTTAACTTGACAGAATCAAGACCAAACATTTCTGTCATATGAGTAAATCCAAATGCCCTATACCAGTTGAAAGACAAAACTCAAACACAAATCAAAACCCAGTTCTAAAACAATGTGATTTAGGAAGTGGAAATAAAAAGATAGGAGCTTTAGAAGAAAAGCAAATAAAAAGATAAAAAGAAAGGTACTCAAAATTCTAACACCTGACAGAGTGGAATTCAAAACAAAAAGCCTTAAATAAGACAAAGAAGCCTACTTTTATAATGGCAAAAGGTAAAATTCACAGTGAAAGTATACATGTGACAAATATTTATGCATAATAGCAATATCATAAATAGAACTGAAATTATCGAAGATTAAAGGAGAAATACCTAGAAACATGTTTGTAGTAAAAGAATTAAAATCACCTCTCTCAGTCTATGACAAATTGAGTTCAGAAAAAATAAGATTATTAAAAAATAAAAATTGGGGCTGGCACTGTGGCGTAGTAGGTTAATTCTTTGCCTGCAGCACCAGGATCCCATATTGGTGCTAGTACTAGTCCTGACTGCTCCTCCTCCGATCCAGCTCTTTGCCATAGCTTAGGAAAGCAGTAGAAGATGCCCCAAGCACTTGGGCCCCTGCACCTGCGTGGGAGACCCAGAAGAAGCTCCTGGCTCCTGGCTTAGATTGGCCCAGCTCCAGCTGTTGTGGCCATTTGGGGAGTGAACTAGTGGATAGAAGACATTTCTCTGTTTCTCTCTCACTGTCTGTAACTCTACCTGGCAAATAAATAAATAGGCTGGTGCTGCGGCTCACTAGGCTAATCCTCCACCTGCAGCACAAGCACCCTGGGTTCTAGTCCTGGTTGGGGTGCCGGTTCTGTCCCTGTTGCTCCTCTTCCAGTCTAGCTCTCTGCTGTGGCCCGGGAAGGCAGTGGAGGATGGCCCAGGTCCTTGGGCCCTGCACCCACATGGAAGACCAGAAGGAAGCACCTGGCTCCTGGCTGCGGACTGGCGTAGCTCTGGCCATAGTGGCCATTTGGAGGCGAACCAATGGAGGGAAGACCTTTCTCTCTGTCTCTCTCTCTCTCTGTCTAACTCTGCCTGTCAAAAAAATAAATATAAATAAATAAATAAAATTTTTCAAAAAATAAATAAAATTAAAATTAGCATAAATCTTGCTGATAAATATAATACTATGTAGCCTCTAATAGAAAATGAGATTGTACCTTCACTTTGTTGTAGGGATAGGGAACCCCAAATTAAATTGTGGGGGAATCAAGAGCCCTGCCTGGGCTTAGAGAGACCTCCAGCTAGACTCAGTCCAGGTTCTTGTCTTTCAGAGTGTCAGAATACAACTGGAGATGTAGATAGAGATGAACAGAAGAGCAGGATATATTGAAAGGCAAGTGGATAGTACACATTCAAGCATGACTGCAGGCAAATTCATAAGAGAGAATTGCCCCCTCCAGAAGGTGGGTCATCTTGTTTATAGGATAAAGGAGTGGTGCTCCGGGAGGGCCTCAAAGGAGGCAGGTTTGGGGGAAGGGTTGCAGCTCACATCATGATCTCAAGGAAGGTGTCATGGCATCTGGTGCATGAGGGAAAGTGAGGCTTAGCTGCATAATGAGAAGTGAATCTTGAGTCATGTTGAATCAGCATGGAAGTTAGTGGGACCTGAGGGCACATGGCTTGGGTACTGGCAGTCTTTAGCCCCTTGTCCCTGACTGAGTTCTTCCCTAGCCCACATCATTTTTATATGAACATAAGCATTCACAAAACTAACAACATATCAGACTCAACACAAAACCTTTCTAAATTTGAACAAAAAGAAATAATGCCATCAAGTAGAATTTTCATCAAGAAATGGTAGAAACTTTCACTTAAACAGCTCTTTATAAACAGGAATTATAAAGTAAAATTTTCAAACATCTATGAAGCAGTGGTTATGACAGTGCAACATATAAAGATAAATGAAGTATAGCTAACACAGTGCTCAGAGAAGAGTTCATAGCTTTAAATGCCCATTTGAATGAAAAAAGATAAGGCATATAACTAAAGTTCATATGCAAATCAGAAAAACTAACAGAGAAAAACATATGAAGGAAATTCACAAAAAAAGATAGAAATTAACAAGTTAGAAATAAATATATAACTTAACACATAAATCCCAAAACTCTTTTTATCAAGGAAAGGGGAAGGGCCAATTTCTATTTCTTATCTCTAACAACAATATATATGTTCTTATTTCTAACAACAATATATATGATGCTCTGTGCCACCTCAGCATTCTGTCAGAAAGAACATCATCACAATATGTTGAACAACTGCAGCCACCTGATCTTAGATTTTGAATCTCCAAAACTGTGATACAAAGTAAGACTCCTTTCTTCATAAGTAGCTTGTCTTAGGTTTGTTATTGTTGTTTAAAGATTTATTTATTTATTTGAAAGGCAGAGTTACAGAGAGAGAGGGAGAGGAGAAAAAGAGAGAGAGGTCTTCCATTAGCTCGTTCACTCCCCAAATGGGACAACACTCAGGGCTGGGCCATGCCAAAGACAGGAGCCAGGAACTTCTTCTAAGTCTCCCACATGGGTTCAAGGGCCCAAGGACTTGGGCCATCTTCTCCTGTTTCTCCAGGCACATTAGCAGAGAGCTCTATTGGAAGTGGTACATTCAGGAATTGAACCAGCACTGGTGTCACAGGCAACAGCTTAACCCACTATGCCACAATGCCAGCCCCATAGTTTTTTTTTTTTTATAGTAACAGTATTCTAATACAAAATAATATGTGTTTGAGGTGACAGATATGCTAATTACTCTAATTTTATCATTATTTAACATATACATGTCAGAACATCACATTGTACCCCATAAGTATGTAAAACTGTCAATCAAAAAGAAAATACAAATTTACCATCTAACAGGAGATTAAAGAATAAAAAACATAATCAAGTAAGGCTTTTTATGAAAATTTAAATGAAAATATTCAACAACTAGTCTTGAAAAAATAAACTTTAATAAAATAGGGAAAAAAAATGGGTACCACCCAAAGGCAACCACATGCTTAATGACGAAGCACTAGAGACATTTTTATCAAAGTCTGGAATGAAAATTGATGCCTTCTATCATTTCTATTTTTTAAAGATTATTTATTGTTTTTTGTTTGAAAGAGAGTGGTAGAGGGAGAGGAGAGGGAGGGAGAGATCTTCCATCTGTTGGTTCACTCCCTCAGATTCATTTAACAACAGGGGCTGGGCCAGGCCAAAACCAGAACCCAGTAACTTTATCTTGGTCTCCCACATAGGTGGCAGGAACCCAAGTAGACTGGCTTCCTAGGCCTATTATCAGGAAACTGGATTGGAAGTAGAACAGTAGGAACTTGAACTAGGCACTCTGATATGAGATGTAAACTTCCAAAGCAGTAGCTAAACCCACTGCACCACAACATTCTCTCATTTCTATTATTAACAATTTGCTGATATTATTACCCAAAAGAATTTGGCAAGAATAAAGAGAGGAATAAAACACTGAATACAAACATGTGTATTTTTCCAGATAAAATGTTTGTATACTGCAACACCAGGGTAAAAATATTCAAAAGTAACAGATAGTAGATATAGCATAAGAAATGACCCCATATACAGTAGCAGACAGGAACAAAATTGACAAGCACAGAACATTTTGAAGCAAATTTTTACATGGTGTTGAATACAGTCAAGAAGACATGGGCAAATGGAAAGACACACCATTTCCTTAGGTAATATGACTCAATATTATTTTTATAGAAAGCTTTTATTTAATAAATATAAATATCATAAGTCAACTTTTGGTTTATAGTAGTTCTTCCCTCCATACCTGCCCTCCCACACCCAAACTATCCTACCTCCTACTCTCTCTCCCATCCCATTCTTCATTAAGATTCATTTTTAATTATCTATAGATACAGAAGATCTACTCTATACTAAGTAAAGATTTCAATATTTTGCACCCACACAGACACACAGAGTATAAACTACTGTTTGAAGACTAGTCTTACCATTAATCCTCATAGTACAACACATTAAGGACAGAGGTCCTACATGAGAAGCAAGTGCACAGTGACTCCTGTTGTTGATTTAACAATTAACACTCATTTATGATGTCAGTGATCACCCAAGGCTCTTGTCAGGAGCTGCCAAGGCTATGGAAGCCTCTTAAGTCCACAAACTCCGACATTATTTAGACAAGGCCATAATCAAAGTGGAAGTTCTCTCCTCCCTTTAGAGAAGGGTACCTCCTTCTTTGATGGCCCCTTCTTTCCACTGGGATCTCACTCACAGAGATCTTTCATGTAGGTCATGTTTTGCCACAGTGTCTTGGCTTTCCATGCCTGAAATGCTTTCGTGAGCTTTTTAGTAAGATCTGAATGCCTTAAGGGCTGATTCTGAGGCCAGAGTGCTGTTTAGGGTATTTGTCATTCTATGAGTTTGCTTTGTGGCCTGCTTCCCATGATGAGTCATTCTCTCCTTTTTAATTCTATAATTATTAGCAGACACTTGGGATGACTCAATATTATAAGGAATCAATTCTCCCCAAGTTATCTTAAAAATTTAATAATATTGCAGTAAAGAACACCAATTCATTTCTTAACTCAGTAGATGAATTCTACATCCATATGGGACAAAAGAATGTATGAAAACTGTAAAAATGGATTAGTAGTAAGGAGGAAGTAGTATTGCTAGATTTAAAAAATTGTAAGATGTTAACAATTAAAAACTACTCTGATCAGTGAGCAGGGAGTCAGAAATAGGCCCAAATTCATTAGATGATTTAGGATGTTACAAAGGGGGCATTCTGGTCAACAAGGAGAAAAAGAAGTGGTACTGGGGAAAATGAATAGCTATGTGAGAACAATATTCACTTCACCAACCAGACTCACTTCCATATAGACTACAATGTTAAAACTAATGAATTAAACATGTAACTACCTCATGAAATGCCATGAAGTTTTTTTTATATATATAACTCACGATTTTCTAAGTATGACACAAAATCCAGAAGTCATAGCGAACTAATAGTTTAAACAAAATTTCCACAAGACTAAAGGAACCACATAGCAGGGAAAAACACAAAGAAAAAAATGGACAAAGAAATTGAAACACATACCCCAAATGGCTAATATTCTAAATTTAAAGGAGCCTACAAGTAAATATGTAAAACAGCAATAACTGTTTTATAAGGCTAGAAGGAGTGCACAAAGAAAATATTAAAATGTCACTTGAATATATGAATATATTCTAAACTTCATTCTTAATAAGAAAAATGCAAATTAAATCACAACTGAGATTACATTTTTCACTTCTATTGGCAAAGATCAAAGAATTGGGTAACACACTGGGCTGGCAAGGGTGAGGAAACCTGGACCCTCATGCAGTGCTGCTAGGAGGCTAAAGTCACACAACCACTGTTTAACAATATCTATCAGAACCACAAATGTCCTCACCCTGACCTAGCAATGCCTCTTCCAGAATTATATCCTACAGAGAGTTATATAAACCATGTACCTTGTGTGGTGTTATCACAGTTCTCATAGTCACATAAATCAGCAAATCAGCAAATGTGTGCAAACAAAAAAAAATGTCCATTCAATGGGAAATGGTTAAATAAATTTTGGTACCTCCATATAAAGGAATTAGAAAGAATAAGAAAGTACCAAAATGAATCTACTGAAATAGAATGAACTCCAAAATATAATGGTAAGCAATGCAGGGACAAATGGAAGGGAGGGAGGCATGTCGGGATGAAGGGAAGAAAAAGGCACCATGGAAAAGTATGTATGAAGTCAGAGCTGAGGCATGGGTACACTTATTCATTTATATACACACATGCACAAACTATCTATGGAAGGAATCATAAGAAAATGGCTACAGGTTCTCTAAAGGGGAAAAATGGTAGAAGAAAGATTTGCCTTTCACTGTAGCTGTATAACCAAAAGTTGTCTATTGACTTAAAAAAAACCTAGTTTTTTTGGTCTATAAGTTGCTTTGCTAGTTTGAAATTTTTCCAATGATCATTAAGCAAAAAGTTATCATTTTCACCATAAAATGACTTTCTGACTAAATTTATTTATAACTCATATATTTGTATTACAAAGTCAACTTTATCTCAATATGAAAATTGTTATGATTTAAGCACTATAACTCCTAACGACCTAAATTCTGAGTTCATTATAAAAATAAGGTATTCTGCTATGTGAAATATGGCATTATTCTGTTGCAAACTAAATTATACAGGATTTTACTTAACAAGCTTTCTACTTCTGATATAATAACCCCATGGTGTAGACAGATTTATATAAACGGAAAAAATTTTTTTTTAATCTGTCCTGTTAGAAATTCAGGGAAGAGACAATAGGGCAGAGAGTAAAGGTTTATTTTGCTCTATTCATTTCTCAAGCGAAACATAAGCTGCATTTGCTCATATTTGGGAAAGAGTTTAAAAGCATAAATGTTGATAAGTGCTAAGTAATCATATAAAAGGAGGGGGAAAGCTAATCACATCTGTCAGCCTAATCCCAGAACAGAATTTTTTCTTTTTTTCTAAGAAAAGTTAGAAAAAATTCACCCTATGTTGACTCCTAAATTGCTTATATATCCCAACTTCTTTTAGTCAGTTCCACAATAGTTCAATTTCTCAATTTTGAAGGCTTTTTGACCCTTCTGTATTGTTTATATTACCTCAGCACACAATTTCTTGTATACTTCTCACTCCCGATTAAATCTGTAAGGAGTTTTGACCAAACGGATATCTCCTATTTCAAGTAATATTTAGTGCCATATGTGAAAAAATCTAATGCAAAGACTATCTACACCAAGATCTCAATTTAAGGTTTTTCTTCCCAAAAGGCTATTTTGACTTCTCACCACATAAACTGAATTAACCCGTAGTCTTTATTGAATTGTTTCTCTATATGCTATGGGCTGTTATTTCATATAAAAGGTTGTTGATGAAACAAAGCATGATCTCCTGAACCTTGCCCTTTAATTACTGTGAGGTTCCTGGAGATGGTGTGAGTTCATTGCAGATAAGGACCTAGAAAACAGGGCTAAAATTAAACATTCCCTCCATGTATTTTAGGCAACCCCAAGCCATGACATGATTGCCAACCCCCTACTAAGTTCAATAAAGTGACTACTGGGCATATAAAGTAGAACTGCCCATTGGAAAGTCTAGTTAATGAAAATCCACAATGGGCAATAATTTTTCATTATAAGTACTTTTCTTACAGAAGCATGGATTCCCTTCATCTGCACTTCTAACTCCAGGAGATGATCCAGTGAGCAATTAGACCTGCAAAAACTAACACCCCACAAGCTCCAAACTGATTAGGTGGCATCACATAAATAAAGATTAAATTATCATTGAGTTCTTGCCTTTGGGAATCACTAGAGTTCTGATATTAAACACAAGTATTCTAGGGTCATGTTGAAAAATAAGACTTTTTCTGTAAGAAACTCAACTCAAATCAGCAAACATTTAGATCGGTTTTAATGGGAAAAGCATTTTGTTTTTTACAGACCAGCACATTTATCCATGTCTTTTGTTTTGCTTCATTAAATTTAATGCTCACCTATCATGCATAAAACATAGTCATGTGTTACAAGCTCTTCTCAATAAATCTGTCCATACAGTGAGGTATATTGTATCTACTTTGCAGTTCTATACTAGATTAGAAGTTTTCTTTCAACAGCAAGTTATTTATCTTACTAACAATCTAACAAAATAAATATCTCCTATGGTACAATATTACTAAATATTTTTTCAAAGATGAAATTCCTCATTCTCTTTAGACATAATTAATAGCTTTTTGTTCACACATAGTCCACACTGCTGCTCACATTTTTAATAGGTGCTATTGTTGATGAATCTTTTATTCCCATGAGATTGGGATGCCCCTACCAAGTAGGGGGAGGGGAATAGGTTTTATGCATGTCTAAAGAAGTCCCAAAGACTTTCATAAGGTCTCCTACCTCTCAGATGAAGAAATAATAACAACTGTAGTCTGAAGTTTCTGGCCTCTCTTCTGCCTAAACACATAGCGACACTGGGGTGAGGAGGAGAGTGGAGGCAGAGGAGCAGAGTGTTGAAGCACTTAAGACAATTTCTCCTGCACTCCGCTCACTTACATAGTCCTAGTTTTCATTTCTCCTTTCTATTCTATTGCTATTGTGACTCCTAGATTCACAGTAGAACTCTTTTGAATGTAGCAGTTGCTGTATAGAATAGCAATGCGGGAACAGGCAACTTATGACACTGAACACACTAGGTGGCCCCGAGGTCCCTGGTAGTGACACACTTGCTCACTGTCCACTGCATTGCCCTCTTCTATTTCTGTCTGGCATCACCTTCCCCCTCTCCTCTCCCCTAGTTCTATTCTGCTGCTCTGTTATTCCTCTGCTCCACTGTCTTTTTTTCCTGGCTTGTGCTCAGGATAGATCATGAGCTCAAAACTTTCCTGGGTAGGGACAGAAAACACTCAGCAATTGCCACCAGTCTTCTCTCCCTTGCTCAGGACAAAAATCACCAGTTGGTTTTCTCAGACTTTTACCTGCAACATCAAAATCCTACAACAGGGCTAGAGACAGCCACCATAAAGGAATAAAAGCAGACATGAAAAATGAAATCTGCTGACAATCTTTAGGAAATGTTTATCCTCTTGGCAGTAGAAAGTGTTAATTTAAATCTTAGTATTAAACTAACTAACCCCCCCCCTTCTTTTTCTTACTCCCTTCCCCACTCTAACTAGCAGTGATTCTTCTATAGCACTGTGTAAAGTCATCCAGAGCTAGCATCTGGGCCCAACAAGATAGAATGCTATTACACATTAGCAATGTATTGCTAAGCAATCAGTAATACGGAAAGGTAACATATATGTTAGGTATTTGTCCCATTTTCCTTACTCTCTCATCTAGTAAATTTACTTTTCTAATATCCTCCATGTAATCATCACGGCCTGCAAAGTTTAATCAGGTCATTTAATAATTAATTAAACTTGAGTCTGAGTTTCATTAATTGGAATTGAGTATGAACCTAGCATTATACAATGCATTGTACATATAAATGTAACTAAATACAACCATTAACCTCAGGCAACAAATAGAGTCTTCCTTCTGATAGACACAATATACCATCTCTTCAGCAAAACCAACCAGTAGGCAGTATCATCCATATTCTTGCCATTTAAGAGAGGAACTTAAATTCTAAGTAGAAACATTCTTTCAATTAAACCAGAATATTTTACCCTTGGATTTCCAAAAGCCTAAATTAGTTACAAATATTCCCAGGGGTCTCTCCAAAGTTTTGTATTCCATTTGAAAGGGAGTTTGAGTCCATGATGGAATTTCAAATAATTAATTAAGAGTGTTGCCAATACATAGAGTTTGCGACTCTGTGGGTTACATTTGTGTAGCCTATGATATCAGTGACAATAGCTGAAATCAGGACAAGCATGGAGGAAGTAATAGACTAAAGCAGTATAATTCTGCACAGGTGTGAGAATATGCCACACAGGAACTGACTTTCCATAATGATGGGTTCAGGATGAGTTATGACAAACATAGAAACTGTGACACTGACAAATCCATGATGAGAGGAACAACTTACTGCCTGTGCTAAAAAGAGCTGTTTCCCTGCAAAAGGAGGCAACTTGAGAACAGGGGCAGTGGAAGAACAAAGACAACAGCTCAGAATGGAATATGTATCATTCAGCCCTCTGAGCTGACTCACCATTTGCCAACAGGGTCTTGTCCACTCTGGCAAACACCAGTGCCTTCAAACCCAGGACCTTGCTGAGAATTAGGTTGCGGCTGCTGTATTTTAGGTCTCAAAATTTCATTTGCCTCTAACATCTATTACATCAGCAACATTTTTATTTTGTTTTTTTACTTGTTGGCTTAAATTTGTAGATCAGCAAAAAAGCCTCCCAGGTTTTAAGTTTTTAACTAGTTCTCTGCCATATATTAAATACATAATTTGTAACTAAATGCATCCCAGTATGAAACTGGAAGATGGTACAGTCCTCAAGCTAGCCAAAGTTATCCAAGAGCCGGTCTGCAGCTATCTACTTGAAGGTGAGACAGGTACGTCCTGAATTATTAAAGTGAAGCAGATCCATATAACATAAAAATATACTAATTGTCAAGCTAGTTCTCAGGTATGATCTACAGACCACCCAATTCAACATTTACCTAGGAAACTTTAAGGTTCCTGCACATCACCTAGACAATTAAGAGCCCATAAATGTGCATTTTTACAAATTTACCAGATGATTCCTAAAGGAACTGAAATGTGAAGAGCAGTATTTTTTAGGAGATTTTTTTCCCCTGGGAAAGGGCTTTGCCATATAGTCCCTATAGGCATTTAAAATATATCAGTCAGGGGTACACATTTGGCTGAGTGGCTAAGTCCCTGCTTAGAATGCCTATATTCCACATCACAGTACCTAGGTTCCAGTCCTGGCTCCACTTCTCATCAACTTCCTGCTAATGAATACGCTGGGAGGTAGCAGGTAATGGCCAAGGTAGTTGGGTCCCTGCCACCTACATGGGAGACCCATATGGAGTCCCAGGCTCGTTATCTACCCCGGTGGTTGCAGGCATTTGAGGAGTAAACCAGCAGATGGAAGATCTCTCCCCATCTCTCTCTCTGCCCTTTGAACAAAATGAAAACAAAAGGAATAAATAAAACAAATTGATCACAGTAATCATGTCTAGGCAGCAGCACTGAGGTAACTTAATTTGAGGTAAGCATCAAGGTCGGGATTGCTGGAAATTTTCTGAAGGTTGGCCTGAGGCCCACACCCTCGGCCTAATGGACCCAGAAAAGTCCAGTTCCCTGACGGTATAAGGTGTATAGGAGCCATGCATGTCAGCCATGCAGTGATTCTAGAACTGTTTGCAGACCTCCTAGGGGCCCTCCCAGCTAGGTCCTGCCCTTCAGCTGACAGAAGAAGCCTCTGTAGCTCATGCCCAAGACCTCTGGTCACCTGCTTGGCCATCTGACTGATACTGCTGATGCTGGGAGAGCACCTCCCAGGTGAGTCACAAAAGGATTTTTTTTTTTTTTTTTTTTTTGCAGCATCACTAGCTAGTTCTCCTATGCCAAGCTGAGCATACATAATTTCTCCAACCTCCATCAATCAATGGCAGATACAACAAAATCTAGCTAGGCCAAGTTTAAAGTTCAAACACGGCTTCTGAGGAATGGCAGGGCCATCCACTGACTCCCCAGTTCCTTCTGACGATAGAAAAGCTCAGAGATAAATACAGAAAATCATTCTCTTACTATTTTCACATATCTAACCTTTAACTTTGTTTGACTTCAATAATTGCCCAAGTTGAGACTGCTTTTAAAATCAGGCTCGGTTTGAATACTAAGTTTCCCACTTGATTTTACTCAATATAGATTTCCTTTTCCAACATCTCAAAAGAGCCATCATTATGATTCTAATGCACTCAGTTTCCATCATACATTTTAACACTCATCAAGAAAAGCCCCCATGCTAATGCTGGTGTAGAATAAAAATATTTGAAATGGTGAATTTCCAAAGTATTTGTAAACCTCTTGGTACTGTTTTACACTTCTACCAAGTGTAATACAAATACTAATACTCTTCTACCAAGTATGCAGAACATGCCTTTGTACAGAGATCTTGCTTTGAATAAGAGCATACGTGCACAAAATATCTAGAGCATTTGAAATAGAAAGTTAGAAATAAAAATGACTAGAATTTATCTATTCTATGATCCTTATTTTGTGTTTAAAGAAAATAGATTATGTAAGATGATTCCTCCCAGCCCTGAAATTGTGATTTGCCTAATATGACAGAAGCTGTTGGTGCTCTGCCTTAGCCCTTCAGCAATCAGGACTTTAGAATGCCCATAGCTTAATACACAGGGCACCTGAACCTCCCCACCTGCCCAAGACCTTTCTCAGGCCACAGGAACATCCTGGATGTGTGCATGGGCTGAGGAGTTAGCATCTCCAGGCCAGTTCTCACCCAGTGACAGAAGGATGTGAGACGATTAACCAGCTTCTCACGCTTAACAGTGGTTATCTGCTGTGGTCACAGCCTGCGTTGGCCTGCCTGCCTCACTTTGCCATTCTCCCATCAATGCCTCCTGAATATTTCTCTCCCTGGATTCAAATCCAAGTCTTAGAGCATTCTTCCAGGGAGTACACTCTGACACGTACGGTCCCTCTGCTATGGCACATAGGGAAGAACAAGCCAGTTTGGTTTTTGCACTTTTTTTTTGTTTTGTTTTGTTTTAGCAAAGTAAATGATGTTTAATTTTATTTTGTAACATTTAAGAGAATAAACAGTCATTACTTTTTTTGACACTGTGTTTGAGAGCTCAATTGCATTTTCTTTGTTTTTCTCTTCTTTTTTTTTTTTATTTAGTAAATATAAATTTCCAAAGTACAGTTTATGGATTACATTGGCTTCCCCATCCCATAATTTTCCTCCCACTCGCACCCCTCCCATCTCCCACTCCCTCTCCCATTCCATTCACATCAAGATTCATCTTCAATTATCTTTATATACAGAAGATCGATTCAGTATATACTAAGTAAAGATTTCATCAGTTTGCACCCACACAGAAACACAAAGTGTAAAATACTGTTTGAGTACTAGTTATAGCATTACTTCACATTGGACAACACATTAAGGACAGATCCTACATGAGGAGTAAGTACACAGTGACTCCTGTTGTTGACTTAACAATTTGACACTCTTGTTTATGGCGTCAGTAATCTCCCTCGGCTCTAGTCATGAGTTGCCAAGGCTATGGAAGCCTTTTGAGTTCACCGACTTCGATCTTATTCGGACAGGGTCATAGTCAAAGTGGAAGTTCTCTCCTCCCTTCAGAGAAAGGTACCTCCTTCTTTGATGACCTGTTCTTTCCACTGGTATCTCACTCACAGAGATCTTTCATTTAGGACTTTTTTTTTCCCCAGAGTATCTTGGCTTTCCATGCCTTAAAATACTCTCATGGGCTCTTCAGCCAGATCCGAATGCCTTAAGGGCTGATTCAGGCCAGAGTGCTATTTAGGACATCTGCCATTCTATGAGTCTGCTGTGTACCCCGCTTCCCATGTTGGATCATTCTCTCCCTTTTTGATTCTATCAGCTAGTATTAGCAGACACTAGTCTTGTTTGTGTGATCCCTTTGACTCTTAGACCTATCAATGTGATCAATTGTGAACTGAAGTTGATCACTTGGACTAGTGAGATGGCATTGGTACATGCCACCTTGATGGGATTGAATTGGAATCTCCTGGCACGTTTCTAACTCCACCATTTGGGGCAAGTCCGATTGAGCATGTCCCAAATTGTACAACTCCTCCCTCTCTTATTCCCACTCTTATATTTAACAAGGATCAATTTTCAGTTAAAATTTAAGCACCTAAGAATAATTGTGTGTTAATTACAGAGTTCAACCAATAGTGCTGGAACAAAAAAAATACTAAAAGGGATAAAGTATTACATTGTACATCAACAGTCAGGACAAGAGCTGATCAAGTCACTGTTTCTCATAGTGTCCATTTCACTTCAACAGGTTTCCCCTTTGGTGCTCAGTTAGTTGTCACCGATCAGGGAGAACACATGATATTTGTCCCTTTGGGACTGGCTTAATTCACTCAGCATATGTTTTCCAGAGTCCTCCATCTTGTTGCAAGTGACCAGGTTTCATTGTTTTTGACTGCTGTATAGTATTCTATAGAGTACATGTCCCATAATTTCTTTATCCACTCTACTGTTGATGGGCATTTGGGTTGGTTCCAGGTCTTAGCTATTGTGAATTGAGCTGCAATAAACATTAATGTGCAGACAGCTTGTTTGTTTGCCAATTTCATTTCCTTTGGGTAAATTCCAAGGAGTGGGATGGCTGGGTTGAATGGTAGGGTTGTCTTCAGGTTTCTGAGGAATCTCCAGACTGACTTCCATAGTGGCTTAACCAGTTTGTATTCCCACCAACAGTGGGTTAGTGTCCCTTTTTCCCCACATCCTCTCCAGCATCTATTGTTGGTAGATTTCTGATTGTGAGCCATTCTAACAGGGGTGAGGTGAAACCTCATTGTGGTTTTGATTTTTTTTTTCTTTTTTTTTTCTTTTTTTTTTTATCTTTTATTTAATGAATATAAATTTCCAAAGTACGACTCATGTGTTACAATGGCTTCCCCCCCATACCGTCCCTCCCACCCACAACCCTCCCCTTTCCCACTCCCTCTCCCCTTCCATTCACATCAAGATTCATTTTCGATTATCTTAATATACAGAACATCAGCTTAGTATACCTCAAGTAAGTATTTCAACAGTTTGCTCCCACACAGAAACATAAAGTGAAAAATAATAGATGATTTTTTTTAAATGATGATGAAATCAGATCAGACCTATTGTCATGTTTAATCCCAGTGAGAGTCAAGTTGGGAATTGATAATTTCTTTTTTTTTTTTTACAGAAGATCAGTTTAGTGTACATTAAGTAAAGATTTCAATCGTTTGCACCCCCATAGAAACACAAAGTGAAATATACTGTTTGAGTACTAGTTATAGCATTACTTCACATTGGACAACACATTAAGGACAGATCCTACATGAGGAGTAAGTACACAGTGACTCCTGTTGTTGACTTTACAAATTGACACTCCTGTTTATGGCATCAGTAATCTCCCTATGCACCAGTTATGAGTTTCCAAGGCTATGGAAGCCCCTTGAGTTCTCTGACTCTTACCTTGTTTAGACACGGTCATAGTCAAAGTGGAGGTTCTCTCCTCCCTTCAGAGAAAGGCACCTCCCTCTTTGAAGACCTGTTCTTTCCACTGGGATCTCACTCACAGAGATCTTTTTGCCAGAGTGTCTTGGCTTTCCATGCCTGAAATACTCTCATGGGCTTTTCAGCCAGATCCGAGTGCCTTTATTAACATAAGAGTGGTTTTGATTTGCATTTCCCTGATTGCTAGTGATCTTGAACATTTTTTCATGTGTCTGTTGGCCATTTGGATTTCCTCTTTTGAAAAATGTCTATTGAGGTCCTTGGCCCATCTCTTAAGTGGGTTGTTGGTTTTGATGTTGTGGAGTTTCTTGATTTCTTTGTAGATTCTGGTTATCAACCCTTTATCTGTTGCATAGTTTGCAAATATTTTTTCCCATTCTGTTGGTTGCCTCTTCACTCTCCTGACTGTTTCTTTTGCAGTACAGAAACTTCTCAATTTGATGCAATCCCAAATATTAATTTTGGCTTTGACTGCCTGTGCTTCTGGGGTCTTTTCCAAGAAGTCTTTGCCAGTACCTATATCTTGCAGGGTTTTTCCAATGCTCTCTAATAATTTGATGGTGTCAGGTCATAGATTTAAGTCTTTAATCCATGTTGAGTGAATTTTTGTGTAAGGTGCAAGGTAGGGGTCTTGCTTCATGATTCTGCACGTGGAAATCCAATTTTCCCAGCACCATTTATTGAATAGACTGTCCTTACTCCAGGGATTCGTTTTGGATCCTTGATCAAATATAAGTTGGCTGTAGATGTTTGGATTGATTTCTGGTGTTTCAATTCTGTTCCATTGGTCTATCCATCTGTTTCTGTACGAGTACCATGCTGTTTTGATAACAACTGCCCTGTAGTATGTCCTGAAATCTGGTATTGTGATGCCTCCAGCTTTGTTTTTGTTGTACAAGATTGCTTTAGCTATTCGAGGTCTCCTGTGTCTCCATATGAATTTCAGCATCATTTTTTCCAGATCTGAGAAGAAGGTCTTCAGTATCTTGATTGGTATTGCATTGAATGTATAAATTGCTTTTGGGAGAATGGACATTTTGATGATATTGATTCTTCCAATCCATGAGCATGGTTTTTGCACTTTTTGAAGATAGATATTGGGTCTTGTCATGGGAACCAAGAAGTAAACAGTTCCATGTCCAACAGTGTGAGGTGTTCATCAAGTTCTTAACAAGGGCCAAGTTGTCAGAACCTTTGTCCCAATTCATTATTCAATATTGAGTATCAATAGATTAGGCTTTAAATTTATTTAACAAGCAATTTCGAGGTAAAACTGAAAGAAGCAACTGTATTTTTTCAAAAGCCAAAAGTCTCATTTGGCATACTTGTTCTGTGACAGCACTGCATTACAATAGCTTCAGAATTCATGTGTGATCTGAATAAGCCACATTTATGGGGTTCACTATGTTTCAGTTTTCTACCAACCAAGACACTTTTCTGCCTCCATTTTATTAAATTTATATTGAATTAACCACAGAAATACTTGCTTTAAAGCTTTGCTTTTATATTTTTTTAACTAAAATGGTATTGGATATTACTTTAGTCTCTGTAACAACATATAATTTTTATTTTATTTATTTTTAAAAGATTTATCAATTATTAATTTATTTTAAAGATTTATCAATTGGTTTATTTTAAAGATTTATTTTATTGAAAAGTAGTGTGACAGAGAGAAAGAGAGACAGAGAGATTTTTCATCCTCTGGTTCACTCTCCAAATGGCTGCCAAGGTCAGGGATAGGCCAGGCCAAAGTCAAGAGCCAGGAACTCTATCGTGGTCTCCCACATCAGTGGCAGGAGTCCAAGTACTTGGGTCATCACCTGCTACATCCCAGGCATACTAGCAGGGATGTAGATTGGAAGCGGAGCAGCTGGGACTCATACTGGCACTCATAGGGGGTTCCAACAGAGGCTTAATCCCCTCCACCACAACATTGACCCCTACCATTTTTATTAAGTAGCTTTTTCTTATGTATCACTGGTTTTCAAAATAAAGACTTCTCTCTTCCCTTGTTATGTTGATAGATTATATAAAGACATGAAAAGAGGACCTTAAATTTGACCCTCTGGTCCACTGATTCTGAGGTCACTCAAATATTAATTTTGGGATGAAAAATAATGTAGCATGGTATATTGGTACAGCTTCTCAAAAGCAGTCATTACTTGCTGCAGCAATGCTGTGAGGGAAAATAAAAGTATCTGTATTTGGTAGAACAAGACACAGAGATCCCAAGAAGGCAAATGCTTTGACTGAGGCCACTCAGTAAGCTAAGGATAATGATGAAAAAAGGCTGCAGGTCCCTAATTCTGGGTCACATTGTCTTGATAAAAATTTGCATTTTAATGGCACAGCTGGGAAGAGATGAGTTTGCCCTAAATCCAATGGATCTTAAACTTCTGGGCCCCCTATATGTGTGCACCCTTTCCAGAGCCCTGGGTGGTCCTCTCATACGACTTCAGATCCTACATCTGAATTTGTTCTTTTGCCAGGTCTCCGTAAAAACATTATGTGTATTTCCCAACTGAATGTTCACTCCTACAACTCCCAAACCCATCAAAACATTTCCTCTTCCCAAGGAGACTCTTTAGTCCAACATTAGCCCAAGCCTCACAGCACATCCCCAGCTAAAAACTTCACTAATCCATGGACTTCCAGAAGATATTTTATAATTACTATGGACCTCTGTGAGAAACTTAGGAAGCTTTAGTGCATCAGTGAGCAGTTAACATCCATGGATTCCTACTGAGATCTGAGGCTTAAACCAATTAGTAGGAACCAGGACTCTTTCCAACGGGCTTTCACAGAGAACAAGCATATGCTGGTGTTTTAAATTAAAAACGTACTCTCCTGTAGAGAATGTCCACATGGCATTCTCTTTCTTTGGCCCATGTATTCTTATCGCATTTTGTTCTCCAGGAGTGATTATGGGACTCAGAAATACTGATTCCCAAAGAAAGTATTTCTTTATAAGAAACCATAACTTTGAATTCTATTATTTGGTGAATTTCTTTTTAATCTTTCTTTTATTGCAAGACTCTGCAGCTTATTCTTCAAACTCCACTCTTAGACTGCAGCCAAAACTAGATACAAAGAAATGAGCCCTAACATAATGGCAGGACACGCTGGTGGCTTAAGCTCAGGCTCAAGGTTTGACCTTTAAAGGAGATGGGATTCACCCTTCCCTCCAGCTTTCAAAAGTGTTAGCTAGTGTTACCAACTTTGCACTGATTACAGTGAGATAATACTAACTAACATTTGTTCAGCCCCAACTGTGGTGCCAGGGACTACACTGAGGACTTATTAGGTGATTCCTCATCAAGTGAACTCAATAACTCCAGAAGGTAGGCACTCTGAATGTCTTCCTTATATAAATAAAGGAAGTACAACCAAGTTAAGCAATTTACCCAGAATTACTTTTTGTTTCACTACCTTCCTTGTCACCTAATGATGCGGTCTCTTGCAACATAGGGTTAGACATTTTAATCTGGGTGACTAGTTAGAGCATCTCTCTTTTATCAACCAGGAGTCATCTCAGGGTCTAGAAACTATGTACCCTCCCTGCCGCAAGGCTCACAAGGCTCCCTTATTGTTAAAACAGCAGTGGTGGGTTGAATTGTTTTCATACTGCAAATCTCTGAAATTCCCATCTCTGCCCTATTGACCCAGACTTAAACTGTTAGTGTTATTAGGTCAGACTCACCGAGACAATCTCTGTCATAAGATCAACTTATTTATATCTACAAAATCCCCTTATAGCAACATGTAGATTACCACTTCATAGAATAACAGGAGCCAGGAATTTTCAGAACTATATTAGATTTCTGCTTACAGCAAGTATATAAGCCAAGCTAAACTAGTCAGTATCCTCTCTATATAGATAAGCTTTTTTATTTTTCTTTTCTGGGTTTACTAACTGTATGTACAACATATGCCTAGAACTTTGAAGTGGAGAAAGTATGACTGAAAATGAAGCCAAACTAGAGGGAAGAAAAGTTGGGAGATTGCAGATGACTCTGAATCCAGCAGCTTGGGTTGGCTTTGTTACTTGCACCCAAAGAGATCTGACCCATACTAAATCTTTCTCATGTTAAAGCACATCTCTTAACTACCTTGAAATCTTTGACTAAGTTTTGTATTCTAAATGTTAGTTCATGAGTTTTTTATTTATAAAAAGAGCCAGCAATGTAAATCTTCATTTTTTTCTTCCCTATAATTTGTTTAATAACATCAAAACATAAGAAAGCAGTAATGATTGGAGAAAATTATCCTAAAGGTCAACAGATACACATTTGGAGAAAGATGACTGAGGGAACACAGACAGTATTTCTACAACATCCTTTGTCTTCAATGATTTCAAAATCAAGAGGTTATATTTTAAAAGTCAGTGGGTGATACTCATTTAGATATGAAATTAAGCAAAGATTACTGCTTTGGTATATGTGAAATAATTTTATTTTGTTTTCAAGTAAAGCAAACATACAAGGTAAAAAAGGGGGAACAACACCAGACAAAAAACTGTGTATAGTCTTCTACTTTGTAGTGAAAGTTCTCAAAGTAAAAATAATGAATATATTGTACTTAGTACTGCCAGCTAAAAAATGTTCCAGGGTTCACACTGATTAATTTCATGCTGAAAGTATCAATACTTTTTCTCCCTGTCATCCCCTCTCCTTTAATTAGTGTTATAGGCTAAATTGTGTCCTTTCCTCACATAAAAATTTTTAATCTCAATATCTCAGAATATGATTGTAGTTGAAGAAAAAGTATGATTAAATCAGAACATTAGGGCAGGTCCTGATCTGATAAGACCAGTGTCAATGTAGGCAGCGGTTAGGATATAGACACCCAGAGACCAGGTGAAGATGCGAAATGAAGGCCACCATCTACAAGTCAGGAAAAGAGGCCTTGGAAGAAATCAATGCTGCCAAACCTTCATCTTGGGCTCTTAGTTTCTAAAACTGTGAGCAAACAAATTTCTGCTGTTTAAGCCACCTAGTCTGTGGCACATTGCTAGGACACTCATACAGATTAGTATGATACCAAGCAAAGTATTTAACTTCATGTCTAAGCAAAGGTTTACAGCATGAGGAGTGAGATACAACCTTATGTGGTGAGCTCAGGTTCACTAAACAAATCAAGGAGCCTTCCTGTTCAACTCAATGCTCAGTAGTAAGTCAGCTTTCTCCACACAGCTTCTTTCACCGAGATGCACAGAGAGCTTTGAAGTTGGAGATTTGAGCACTTCACCTAAGACTATATAAAAGACAATTAAATGGTGACAGCCAGGTGTCATTTATGCCACTTGCAATAATCCAGCACACCAGATGCCATTGAAAAATTGCCTATGAGGCAAAGTGTACTTTCCAGCTAGCTTCCATTATAAATAAAAGGGTAGAGCTTGAAGAATGCTCTCTTCAGCAGAGGGCCTTCCCTCCGAGATTCTGATCCAACTGGCCTGCCCAAATGTCGGGATTTTGTTAAACTCAAGTGATTTAAAAGATAACCCGGTGATCTTGTGAAAATGCACCAGGGGCAGACATTTGGATTCATTGTTAAAATGTCAGTTGGTGGGCCTGTGTCGTGGCTTAGCGGGTGAAGCCACTGCCTCCGACACCAGCATCCAATGTAGGCACCAGTTCATGTCCTGGTTGCTCTTCTTCCAATCCAGCTGACTGTTGATGGCCTGGGAAAAGCAGCAAAAGATGGTCCAAGACCTGGAAGAAGCTCCGGGCTCCTGGCTTCAGCCTGACCCAGCTGTGGCCATTGTGCCCATTTAGGGAGTGAACCAGCAGATGGAAGACCTTTCTCTCTGTCTCTCCCTCTCTCATCTATAACTATACCTCTCAAATAAAATATTTTAAAAATGAATGAATGAATGAATGGATTAAAATGCCAGTTGTGGCACTCATATCCTATAGCACAGTGGTGTGTTTGAGTACCTGCTCTTCCTGATTTCAGCTTTAAGCTAATGTGCACTCCAGAAAGCAGCAGTTGATGGCTCAAGTATATGAGTCACTACTGCTCACAAAAAAATAAAACAATTGAGTTACAGGATTCCAGCTTCAGCCTGGCCCAGCTCCAGCAGTTGTGGCCAAGTGGGAAATGAATCCATGGATGAGATCCCCCCCTCATAAATAAAAATTAATAAATAAATTTTAAAAATACAGATTTGCCGCTCACTTGGCTAATCCTCCACCTGCGTTGCCGGCACCCCAGGTTCTAGTGTCCCCATCAGGGCACGGGATTCTGTACAGATTGCTCCTTTTCCAGCCCAGCTCTCTGCTGTGGCCCAGGGAGGCAGCGGAGGATGGCCCAAGTGCTTAGGCCCTGCACCCACATGGGAGACAAGGAGGAAGCGCCTGGCTCCTGGCTTTGGATCGGCGCAGTGCGCCAGCCATGGTGGCCATTTTGGGGGGTGAATCAATGCAAAAAGGAAAACCTTTCTTTCTGTCTCTCTCTCTCACTGTCTAACTCTACCTGTCAAATAAGTAAAAAAAAAAAAAAATGATTTATTTATTTGAAAGGTGGAGTTACAGAGGCAAAGATAGAGAGAGAGAGAGGGAGAGAGAGAGAAGTATTCAGTCTGCTGGTTCACTCCCCAAATGGCCACAATGCCCCAGAGCTGGGTCAATCCAAAGCCAGGAGCCAGGAGCTTCTTCCAGGTCTTCCACACAGGTGCAGGGGCCGAAGGACTTGGACCATCTTCCACTGCTTTCCCAGGCCATAGCAGAGAGTGGGATTGGAAGTGGAGCAGCCAAGACTCGAACTAGCACCCACATGGGACACCAGCACTGCAGGCAGCGGCTTTACCCCCATAACTCATCAACCAACTACAAAATCAATGATCTGTTATTGGGATATAAGGCAATCATTGGAGGGATGGGGAGAGAGTAAGTTTTCCTTTACATTTAGACAGAATCTTAAATAGAAAAGTTGTATTTATCCTTTTGTATTACACTAGTTTGCAACAAGCTGCAAACAACAGGGGAACTCATTTGGCACCATTTCCCTGCAGTCATTTGTCAGATGTCATAATTCCCTGAATAAAAGGCCCTTGGGAAAGCATAATGAGTGCCTTCCTCACTACTGAATTTCTATTTACTCCAATATCTCTCTTTATTGTTTTTTGAGAGAAAGAGAGGGAAAGACAAAGAGTAAAGGAGAGGGAGAGAGATCCCCCATCTGCTGATTGACTTTCCAAATATCTCTAATGGCTGGGACCAGGCCAGGGCCAGAGCCAGGAACCAGGAATCCAATCGAAGTCTCTCCTATTGCCACAATTACTTGATCCATTACTGCTGCTTCCTTCATTTCTGCATTGGTGGAAGCTGGAGTAAGGAACCAGAGCTGAGGATCAAATCCAGTTATTCAAATATGGGACATGGGTGTCTTGACTGCTAAATAAAACGCCACCCTCCCTCACTATCTCTTGAGTGTTTAATCTGTATAATAAAATTATAATATAATAATAATTGAGCTTTTGGAGAATTCTTATTTGATTCACAAAGTACTTTTGGTAAAATTACACAAAATAAAATTTCAGGATGTCCATTCTGCGTAAATGTTGGCACTTAGGAGTAATATTGCTTTTCTAGTTCTGCTTTTCTCCAACACTACTAACACTTTTCATGGCTGTTTTTTTTAGACATGGATGCTGATTTTTAATTTTCATATTAGCATATAAAGATGAATAAATGAAGGGACTTGATTGTGATCTTGGGAGGCCCCAGTACATAAGCTCCCAACTTTCTATCCCAAGACCCTTTTCATCCCTTGAACAATTGTTTAAAATATTTATTGATTTCTCTTTTTTTGACTTTTTTTTAACTTTTATTTAATGAATATAAATTTCCAAAGTACAGCTTATGGATTACAATGGCTTCCCCCCCATAACGTCCCTCCCACCTGCAACCCTTCCCTTTCCCACTCCCTCTCCCCTTCCATTCACATGAGGATTCATTTTCGATTCTCTTTTATATACAGAAGATCAGTTTAGCATACATTAAGTAAAGATTTCAACAGTTTGCTCCCACACAGAAACATAAAGTGAAAAATAATAGATGATTTTTTAAATGATGATGAAATCAGATCAGACCTATTGTCATGTTTAATCCCAGTGAGAGTCAAGTTGGGAATTGATAATTTCTTCTTTTTTTTTTTTCACAGAAGATCAGTTTAGTATACATTAAGTAAAGATTTCAACAGTTTGCACCCCCATAGAAACACAAAGTGAAATATACTGTTTGGCCGGCGCCGCGGCACACTAAGCTAATCCTCCGCCTTGCGGCGCCGGCACACCGGGTTCTAGTCTCGGTCGGGGCACCGGATTCTGTCCCAGTTGCTCCTCTTCCAGGCCACCTCTCTGCTGTGGCCAGGGAGTGCAGTGGAGGATGGCCCAAGTACTTGGGCCCTGCACCCCATGGGAGACCAGGAGAAGTACCTGGCTCCTGCCATTGGATCAGCGTGGTGCGCCGGCCGCAGCGCGCCAGCCGTGGCGGCCATTGGAGGGTGAACCAACGGCAAAAGGAAGACCTTTCTCTCTGTCTCTCTCTCTCACTGTCCACTCTGCCTGTCAAAAAATAAAAATAAAAAATATATATACTGTTTGAGTACTCATTATAGCATTAAGTCTCAATGTACAGCACATTAAGGACAGAGATCCTACATGAGGAGTAAGTGCACAGTGACTCCTGTTGTTGACTTTACAAATTGACACTCCTGTCTATGGCATCAGTAATCTCCCTATGCACCAGTCATGAGTTTCCAAGGCTATGGAAGCCCCTTGAGTTCTCCGACTCTTATCTTGTTTAGACAAGGTCATAGTCAAAGTGGAGGTTCTCTCCTCCCTTCAGAGAAAGGTACCTCCTTTTTGAAGACCTGTTTTTTCCACTGGGATCTCACTCACAGAGATCTTTCATTTAGGGTTTTGTTTTTTTGTTTTTTGTTTTTTGTTTTTGTTTTTGTTTTTGTTTTTGCCAGAGTGTCTTGGCTTTACATGCCTGAAATACTCTCATGGGCTTTTCAGCCAGATCCGAATGCCTTTAGGGCTGATTCTGAGGCCAGAGTGCTATTTAGGACATCTGCCATTCTATGAGTCTGCTGAGTATCTCGCTTCCCATGTTGGATCACTCTCCCCTTTATTTATTCTATCGGTTAGTATTAGCAGGTACTAGACTTGTTTATGTGCTCCCTTTGACTCTTAGTCCTTTCATTATGATCAATTGTGAACTGAAATTGATCACTTGGACTAGTGAGATGGCATTCAAAGTTAGAGTGATAGTAAGAGACAGAGAGGGGAAACAGGAAGAGAGAGAGAGGGATTCCATCCCCTGGTTCACTTTGCAGATGGCTACAACAGCCAGGGCTGCGCCAGGCCACCACCCGGTGGCCACCAGGAATATGGAACCCCATTCAGAACCCCTACATGAGTGGGACCGGCCCAAATACTTGGGCCATCATCTGCTGCCTTCCCAGACGCATTAGGATGGGAGCAGGATCTTAAGCAGAACAACCAGTCTGGCACTCCAATATGGAATGCTGGTGTTGCAGGCAGCAACATAACCCACTGTACCACAACACCAGCCCCATCCTTAAAAATGTTTGAGGATCCAATTTGCTTTTGTTAATATGGGTTACTTCTATGAGAGTTCTTTAAAACATTTGTGGGGAAAACAGAGTTAAAAGTTTAGGAGCAGGTATTTAGCCTACCATTAAGATGCCTGTATTCCACACTGGAATACTTGGGTTTAATCCTTGGCTCCAGCTCCTGATTCCAACTTCCTGCCACTGAAGACCTTGAGAGGCAGTACTGATGGTCTAGGAAGTGACTGTGTTCTTTTCACCAAAGTGGGAGACCTGGATTGAGTCCTAGAAGTCCAGCTCTAGCTCTTCAAGTCATTGCAAGCATTTAGAGAGCAAACCAGCAGATGAGAGCTCTTTTCCTATGCTTGCCCCTCCCCTCTCTTTCCCCTACCCCTCTTATTCTCCCCCTTTGTATGTATGTGTATATGCACATATGTGTGTGTGACTCTAAAATTTAAAAATAAGTTCATTTTGGTGCAGAAACATTTTTCAATTAATGTATAGCTTTTTCTTTTATTTATTTAAAGGCAGAGTTACAGAGAGAGAGAGGGAGAGAGATCTTCCATATGGTGGTTCACTCCCCAAATGGCCACAATGGTCAGAGCTGGGCCAATCTGAAGCCAGGAGCCAGGAGCTTCCTCTGAGTCTCTCACATAGGTTCAGGGCGCAATGCCTGGACCATCTTCAGCTGTGTTCCCAGGCATTAACAGGGAGCTAGATCAGAAGTGGAGCAACCAGGACTCAAACTGACACAAATATAGGATACTATAGTCACAGGTGGTGGTTCTACCCACAATTCCACAGTACCAGTCCCCAGCTTTTTCATCATACATATTTTCTGTGAATTTTTTGAAGACCCCTCTATGCATGGATTTCAAAAATACTTTATAATTTTTTAATTCAATTTTCACAAATGTTTGAAATACCCTAATATTGATATGCACTCTGCTAGAAATTAAAATTGACAAATATTTCAAGTATTATTGATTTAAAAATAGTGACAAACTTATTATATTTTGCCATAAAAATGTATTTTAGGGAAAATAAGAATATTTTCCAAACATAACAAGTATGAGAAGAGTGGCATTTAAAAATATTTCCTGAAAAATCTCAGTTGAGTCTATCATAATGGAAGGCAGCTAGATTCTCATATGTGACTCAGCCTTCAATACAATATGATATGTTGAATGAAAGCATATAAAGAAAATCTAGCATCCCAACATCTATGATCTAGAAGAGGAAGAGAGCTTCAAAAATCTATTTGGATAACTATGGCTATCTTTCTTTGATACCAGACTAGATCTTAACAAGTGGTCCTTTCCAAAAACTTAGCTGCAATATGGAATCAGAAACTGTGTCAATGAACTTTCATTTTCTGTGACATTAAAATCCACTGGGCTTTCATTCTCATTAAATTAATTTTTACCCATGCATAATTTTATGACATTTGGAGAACATTGATTCACTGAGTTATGAAGTTCTTCCAAATACTGGTGCTTTTTACCATAAAATATTTAAAAAATAAAAAAACATGTTACTTAATATCCCCACTATCAGAAAAGTATATATTGAAAAGCTATCAAACTCACAGTGACAAACACAAAGTTTCACCAAATCAAATTTTCCCTTGAAAACTCAAACTTTATCATTGGCAATAAATGCTGTTAGTTGTTTTCCTTGAAGTGACAGAACCAATTCTTTAACTTTTAAAAATATCAGCCAAGTAGCCATGTCTTAATATCAATAGTCTGTTAGTCATTTTTCAAATGAAAATAGTGCTTCTGGAAAAACTGGTTAGTTCAGCAGCAATTCAAACAACTTCCAAGTAGTTTTCCTCAAGATAATCCTCATACTTCATCGCAGAAGTGTTTAGTATGTCCTTTCCATTTAGTCACATTAGATATTAAAAAGATGTGTGCTCAGGACAGTCATTTGATGCAGCAATTAAGCCCTGGTTGTGACACCTGTGTTCCACATAATACTGCCTGGGTTTGCCTTCCAGTTCTGTTCCTGATTCCAACTTCCTGCTAATGCACAGACTGGAAGGCGGCAGGTGTTAGCTTAAATGCTTGCAGCATTGCCACCCACGTGGAAACCTGAATTGAGTTACAGGTTTTAATAGGAGTTGAGAAGAAGAGAATTTAGCACCATAAGAAGTGATCCCCACCCCTATACAGATGTGAATTGAGACAGTTTAATATATATAAGATGTCAGTGATAAATAAATGAAGATGTTCCCATATGGTTTGGCAAATAATGTTTTCATAAATTTTAATATAATTTTTGAGTTGCTTTTTTCAGAACAAAATGAATAATAATGTATTTTGTGCCAGTCAGCTAGTTTTTGCTAAATCAATGAAAGAGAGAGTTCATGTCATGGAAATCAGCATGGCATCTTGTTCACACAACCGGATGTCCAGGTAGATCAACTTTGGTCGTGGAAAATCTGTGAAGTGCACATCATCAGAGTAACTAGAATTTTCATGCTTCAACTGTGCCAGCCTATTAATTCATCTTAACTCGGCATGTGATATCTAATAAGTATTCTAATTCTTTCTTAACTTTATATTTTTAGAGGATGAAAGGGAAGAAAAATATTTTTAAAGGGCAAAGGCATGGGCTGCATTTGATATCCCAAATTCAATGGCCTTTTAGTACAGTATGCTTCAGTTAGCTTTTCCAAATAAGCATCACACAGAAGCTTAACTAGGGTTAGGCATTAGATAAACAACAGACGTGAAGATCCAGACATTTTCTCAAGCTGGAAATAATTTGAACAACATGAAGTTAATCTCATCTTTATAATTACCTTGAGAGCTCAGGTAATTGGTCTAATTACATCCTCCATATGAAGCACTCACATTGCCTTTTGGGATCAAGCCTAAATCTTAATGTTTTCTTCATGTGTCATTGGACATAAGACCAAAGTGAAGCCCAGAAAAACTGCTGAACTAAGAAACTCCCAACTCTGTCAGTTAATAGATTAAAGAAGATCTACCGCAAAGAACCCTTAAGGATGTCTCTGCCTCATCTGGTGTAGTATTTTGAGGGCTGGAAGAAATCACACATCTCAAAGATTCACCCAGAATGCCTCAGCAATTGCATTTCCAATCACAAATAAATCTGAAGAACATTGTAGACAGATGATATGGTATTTTGTGATTTCTATTGAACGATCCATTTGATCATCGATTTAAATTCAGACAGAATAAGGACTCCTACAATCACTGCAATAATTACTAAAACCCCTACTTCTATTTGTGTTCAAGAAAATGAGAGTATCTTCACAAACCCAATGAAGTTTGGTCAAGAAACCGAAAATCAATAAAGTTAAACAACTAGTTGCTAGTCACAACAGCCAAAGTAGAAAACATGAAATACAAATACAAGTGTACCTAATTTCAAGTTCCATGCTCATAAATACTCTGCTATGAAACCTTATCCTTATTTACTGGTAGTAATAGTAGTGGTAGTAGTATTACTATCATTCACATTCTGACACATTTTGAAGGGGATTTGAGGTGGTTCTCACTAAAAGAAATAAATCTAGTCCAATTATTAAAGCAAGAGAAAAGAAAATTAGTGGAGGACAGAAGAACATTATACCAAAGGGCATCATGTAAAAATGTATTAATCATAAAATATAGTTTCTGTCAATCTAAAAAACAAAACAGAACAGAATTTGAGAGCAGCCAATTTCCTGAACATTAATAAGCTCTAAGGAAATGTAGTTGTGTCCATGATTAGAGATGATGCATTGAACAAAATTATCTCCAGGGGGCCAGAGCCTTGGCTCACTTGGTCAATCCTCCGCCTGCGGTGCCCGCATATGGGCGGTGATTCTAGTCCTGGCTGCTCCTCTTCCAGTCCAGCTCTCTGCTGTGGCCCAAGAGGGCAGTAGAGGATGGCCCAAGTGCTTGGGTCCCTGCACCCATGTGGGAGACCTGCAAGAAGCTCCTGGCTTCGGATCAGCACAGCGCTGGCCATGGTGGCCATTTGGGGAGTGAACCAATGGAAGAAAGACCTTTCTCTCTGTCTCTCTCTCTTTCTCTCACTGTCCATAACTCTACCTCTCAAATAAAAAAAAAAAAAAAAACTATCTCCATATACAGCTTTAAAAAGACAAATGTTCTGGGGCCAGCGCTGTGGTGCAGTGCGTTAAAGCCCTGGCCTGAAGCGCCAGCATGACATATGAGTGTCAGTTCTAGTCCTGGCTGCTCCACTTCCAATCCAGCTCTCTGCTATGGCCTGGGAAAGCAGTAGAAGATGGCCCAAATCCTTGGGGCCCTGCACCCATGTGGGAGACCTGGAAGAAGCCCCTGGCTCCTGGCTTCAGATCGGTGCAATTCCAGCCATTTGGAGCCATCTGGGGAGTGAACCAGCAGATGGAAGACCTCTCTCTCTGTCTCTACCTCTCCCTGTAACTCTTTCAAATAAATAAAATAACTCTTTAAAAATAATAAAAAATAAAAGACAAATATTCCATGGATGACAATTGCAAAGACTAACCCTCAAAAACTACTGCTGTTTTAATGTTAATTCACAATTCTATGAAATAATTCCTGTGGGTACATGATTTTTTTAGTGATCTGGCATAATATTGGTATAAAGCTTAGATTGCTTTAAAATGTCTCTGGATGGCATTTTCTCTCTGGCTTTGAAATTGCCCTCCCACCATAAACAACTAGAAAGCCAGAAACATATAGGAAACAACTATTTTCAGCAATTAGGCATTAGATAATATAGAACTATGACCCCAGAGAGAAGGAAAAGAAATGAGAATAACCCTACAATTATTCTAGCTTACTGACTGAAGGCAGTTCCCACAGTATAATGTAAGGACAGGAACCCAGTCACAGTGACTATACTAAAAGCCACAGCTACAAATTGAAAAAGGGAAAAAGAAAAAGACATACAAGTTGGAAATAAATAAATAAAATTCTATTTGTTCACAGATGACATGTTTATATATGTAAGAAACACTAAGGAATTTGCTAAAACACTACTAGTTAACAAAAAAATTAAGCAAAGTCACTGGACATAAAGCCATCACAAAAACTGTATTTCTACAACTTGCAGATGAATAAATAAAAACTGATACTTTAAAAATACAGTTACAATAGCAGCAAATATTATTGAATACTTGAAGATACATTTAATGAAATATGATCAAAACCAATACACTGAAAAGTATAAAGCATTTCTGAGAGAAATTATAAAAGGCCTAAATAAAAAAGAGAGACTGCTTTTGTAAGTCAATGTTATTAAGATGTCAATTCTTTCCAAATTGATCTCTAGGTTCAATTCCATTCTAATAAAAATTTCACCTTAGGGTTTTGTTCTTTTTTTTTTTTTTTTGTAGAAATTGACAAGCCAATTCTTAAGTTTATATGGAAATACAAAGTAGCTTGAATAGCCAAATAATTTTGAAAAAGAAGAACAATATTGGAAAATTTACACTACCTGATTTCAAGACTTACTCTAAAGCAAGAGTAATTAAGTTAGTGTGGTATTGATGTAACAGAAGGCATAGAGCTAAATGAACTGAATATTAAATGCAGAAATAGACCTACACTTTTATGGTCATTGACTTTTTTCTACATAGGTTTACATGTAATTCAACAAAGCAAGTACAGTTGTCTCAACAAATGGTGCTGAGAAAATTCAATATAAATACAGGGGAAAATGAATCTCAAACTTTACATCACATCATATACAAAAATTAAATTGAAATGGATTATAGATTTAAGCATTAAAGCTAGAACTATAAAACTTCTGAAAGAAAATACAGCAGAAACATTTTATTATCCTTCATTAAAGTTTTCTTAAATAGGATACAAAAAAAGCATAGGCTATACAAGAAAAAATAGGTGGACTCCATTTACAATCTTGTAAAGTATGCCTACTTGTAATAAATGCCATTAACTTATATTTATCTGAGAATGTCTTTATGTCTCCTTCATTTTTAAAGTATAGTTTTGCCAGTGAAGGATTTCATTGAGAGGGTTTTTTTTCATTTCAATACTTACATAGGTCATCCAGTGCCTTCTGACCTCCATGGTTTCTGATTTGGAATCAGCTGTTAACTTCATTGAAGATTACTTATATATGATTTGTTGCTTTATTTCTTTTAGCTTGCAAGATTCTCTCTGTCTTTGGTTTTCTACAGTTTCTTTATAATGAATCTCAGCGTGTACATCTTTGAGTTGATTCTTCTTGGGACTTGTTTAGCTACTTAAATGTGTAGATTCATGTTTTCCATCAAATTTGGGAAATTTTCAACTAATATGTCTTGAACTAGTCCATTTGCTCCTTTTCTCTCTCTCTTCTCCATCTGAATTCAATGACATATAGGTATGTATATTGGATCATGTCCCATAGGTCTCTCAGGTATTGCTCATTTTTGCTAATTTTTAAAAATTTCTCAGTCTGAATAATTTCAATAATATCTTCAAATCCACTGAATCTTTCATCTGCTTGCTCAGATCTGTTAAAATCCAAAGTGATTTTTGAATTTCAGCCATAGTACTAAATTCAGTTACATAAACTCTATTTGGTTCTCTTTTTAAAATTTTTATCTCTTTATTGATATTCCCTATTTGTTCATATATTGTTATAAATTCCTTTAAATCTTTGTCCAATTTTTTCCTTTAGCTCATTGAGTATATTTTTTTAAATTTTCATTGCGCATATTTTAACACCTTTGACTAACAATTCTAAAGTTTGAGCTTCATCACATACAGTTTCTGCCAAATTCTTTTTTCCCACGGTGAATAAACGATGTTGTTTTGTTCTTTGTATGCTCTGTAATATTTTTGTTGTTGAGAACTGACCATTTTTTGTATTACAGTATGGTAATTCTGGAAATCAGATACTTCTCCTTCTAATGGGTTGTTGTTTTGCTTGTTTGTTGAGGGCTGTAGTGGCCATCTGCATAGTGACTTTTTCAAACTATTTTTGCAAAGTCTCTATTCTTCGTTTCTGTGTGGTCACTGACTTTTCTGCTGCATTATCTTCCTGGTCAATGACTTAATAGAAACTTCTTTAAATGTCCAGATTAAATTGTTAACACTGTATATCTCCTTACACTTTCCATAGACACCTCCAGGAAAGCTACAGAAGCCCTAGGACCCTGACACAAAAACAACCATCTGAGCCAGTCACTTAGGGAACCACAATACCAACTCAAACGCACAGTCCCAACTCTTAGAGGACAAGATCCTCATTGTGGCACCTGCCAGCTGCTCTAAGAGCGTGGACCACCATTCTCACAGTCACCAAGAGGCTAAAGAATGGGGATGGTCTCAGTCACACATGATCCTTTCTTAGCAAAGCTCAGCAGTCTCTATCAAACTCCTCCTAGTTGTTACATAAGCCTGGTCAAGTTCCAGGGTTACAAAACAGTTGGTTCTGTATTTTTACCCCCAGCGTAATGATTGCTTCATTGAGGGCATTGACCACTGACCATTTGAGCTTCCTACTTCACTATTTTCTGACATCATTCTAATTTTTAAAAGATATTACTTATTTATCTGAGAAGCAGAATTACAGATAGAGAGAGGGAGATACAGAGAGGAAGGTCTTCCATCCACTGGTTTACTCCCAAATGGGCTACAATAACTGGAGCTGGGCCAATCCAAAGCCAGGAACTAGGAACTTCCTCCAGGCCTCCCATGTGGGTGCAGAGGCCCAACCACTTGGGCCATCTTCCACTTCTTTCCCAGCAGAGAGCTGGATAACACCAGGAGCAGCCTTGACATGAACCAGTGCCCATATGGGATACTGGCCCCACAGACAGAGGCCCAGCCCACTATGCCACAGCACAGGCCCCCATTCTAATTTTTAATTGTGAAAAAATATTTCATTGTCATTTTAATTGAGATTATATACTAAGCTACAAATTTTAAATACAACTTAATAATCTTTAATAATACTCATAGAATCAATTTGTATGTCAAATAAGAGAAACTAGGCTGGTGAAGATTAGTAACATACTTGACTAATAGCAAATGTAAGCTACTCTCACCAAGCACAAAAGTCTACCTCTACTATGAGTTGGATTGAGCATCACCAAGGATGGCTAAATAGACTCAAGAAAAATGTCATTGTTAGAGGTAGTATGGTCTCTGTAGTATAAATAGTCTGTTATTGGTTTCTTCAGCCTGAACTAAAATGGGTTGTAGCTGTGACCACTTAGCTCTAGACACCATGATATCTGTTCTGTGTGTTTCATGGTCTCTCAGTATCTAACACCTTCATCATTTCCCTAACCAAACACACAAGCAGAAAAATGTAGGTTACTTAGAGCATTGACCTAATTTTAACTTACTTTCTTCAGTGCTCTGCTTTGCAGAATGTAAATAAAAATCTCCCCCTCAACATAAAATTATTTATGTTAACATTTTATAAAGCCTTTCTTTCATGGTGAACCTTCTGCCTAGAGGATACAGTAGGCATTTTAGCTATGACTATATTAGAAACATAGTGGAGAATCAAACATGAATAACAAAAGATTATTTCACTTTTTCTTGTCATTCATTCCAATATTTATTGAATTCCTTCTTCATGACAAGCACCATTAGGCCCCAGGGATATAACTGTAGACAAAGAGTCCTTGCTTTCATGGAACATGTCTGTGAGAAAGGCATTTAACAAAAGTATCATGTTGTGGGTATTAAAATACTAAGAATATACAAAATACACATCTTATGGATATTATTAATATCCTATGAAAAGGAAAGGAATCTATAAGAGCAAATAAAGGATGTAAGGTCATCTTCCTTTCATACTGTAAGATCCTTGAGATCTAGGGTTATGCCTTTATTGAAAAGATTTTTTTAGACCTATGGTTTCTAAAGACTTTAGTATGGTTAAGACTCACTTGGAGGGTTTGCTAAACACAGATAGCTGGGCCCCATCCTCAGAGTTTCTGATTTAGTAGAAGTCAAATAAGTTTAATTATTTGCATTCTAATAAGCTTCCAGGAGATGCTGCTACCCAGGAACCACATTTTAGATCTGTTGGGATAAAACCTCATAAACTTAATAAATAGAAGTTTATCTTTCTCTCATTCAAAGGCCTACTGGGTTATGTAGCACTCCAGGGCACTTCTCTTAAAAGCAGAAATCCAGTAACCCAGGTCTCCCCTACCTGGATGTGATGTCACCTGGCACAAATGGTCTCCAAGATCAAATGACAAAGGAAGATAGTTCTATGAGATATTTCATAGGCCAGGATTGTTAACGGTTTATATTTTCTCTGCTCAGATCCACTTGGTCAGAACTGAGTCACATAGCCTAAACATAACTGCAAGTGACTCTGGGGAGTGCAAAGAAGAACATGGGTGTTTTGTAAAGCGCTGGTGATCTATGCTTGGGCATCTTCTCCCTCTAATCTCAGCAGACAGAATAAAGCCAGTCAAGATCAAGAGCTCAAATATATTGCATGGTCAAATGAATCTGGTATAATATAATGGTTATTTACTGAAACCTAGGTTTTAGTTTTCCTTTAGACAGGCAAAGCACCCCTTACAGCTAATCATTGATATCCATACACATCTCCCAATATTCACACAAACACACACACACACATACACACACACACAAAATCATGGCTTCCTTTGAGTTGTGTTTTCTGACCTTGCAAGGCCCAACTTTCCATTGCTACCCTTGAGACATTTATAGATTAAAGTGATACAAACATGCTGAAATGAAAAAGAAAATTACTCTGAGTTTTTTTTTAATTCAAGTCTATATCATGTTCACTCTCCTTTGCTGTGAATTCATATAGTTGAAGTAGAATATTCAGTAAAACAAGCAGCCTCATTTCTGAGAAGGTTATACCCTTGGGATGTTCCACTTGCCATATTACTTTCAAAGTTTTTATTGTATTTGAGGACCAGTGATGGCTGAGTGACAGGAGAGCTGACAGTTCTATTAGCTGCAGAAGGAGGATAGGTCAATCAAGACTTCTCACATCTCCAGGTCACAGGCTGAGTTTCTGAAGGCAACCCAGATTCTAGTAGAATGAGCTGCAGAGTATTGTTACATGACGAAGTGGGCATTCCAGGATTTCTTTCACTTTAGGATCTTAGGTCACTCACTTGATAGATAAGGCACTAGTCCTGTTTCAAACATGCTTCCTGCCAGCATTGGTAGCACCCAGTGCAGAATACAGAAATACAAACTGAGATGGAAAGAGCAACTTTCTGGGCTCCATGGTGCCAGGAGAGTGAGCACCCGCTTACCCATTCATGGTCTTACTGTAATGAAAAGATGCCATATTGGGTACTTGGGATGAACAGACCTTTTGGCTCCAATCTGTGGAGATCAAACACATCACGCTTTAATAATTTGCGTCTTATTTTATCTCCGACGGAACCACAAATCTTATAAAGCTGAAGAATTACTTTCTGTGAAAAGCGCATTTCTTTTAGAGAAGATGACAAAACTAAGGGGAAAAAAAATCAAAGAAATTCCAACGAGGAATAAAGATTATATTTATTCTTCAGTGTCTCAATATAATTGGTGAAATGGAGCTCATTCCAGTTAAAAAGTACTTAGACTGATGTTTTCTTAGAGTATTTTTTTTAATTATTTATTTATTTGAGAGGTAGAGTTACAATGAGAGGGAGAGACAGAGAGAAAGGTCTGCCATCCGCTGGCTCACTCCCCAAACAGCTGCAAAGGCCGGAGCTGAGCTGATCCGAAGCCAGGAGCTTCTTCCTGGTCTCCCATGCAGGTGCAGGGGCCAAGTGCCTGAGCCATCTTTTACGGCTTTCCCAGGCCATAGCAGAGATCTAGATTGGAAGTGGAGCAGTCGGGACTAGAACCGGCGCCCATATGGATTGCTGGCACTGCAGACCAGGGCTTTAACCTGCTGAGCCACAGCGCCGGCCCCCAGCTCCTTCTTTTCATAGCATTTCATAGATAGAAAATACACTAGAGAGCTAGCATATGGTATAGTGTTTAGGACACTGCTTGGGTTGCTTGCCTCCCTGCATTCAAGTCCTGGCTCTGCTTCAGATTCCAGCTTACTGCTAATTCACAACTTGGGAAACAGCAGGAAGCTTAAGTAGTTAGGTCCCTGTCACCTAGATCTCACTTCAGTCTAACCCAGCCCTATCTGCTGCAGGCATTTGAAGAGTGAAGTGGTGGGTAGGAGACCTCTCCGTCGTTTGTCTGTCTCCTCTCCTCTCCTCTCCTCTCTTCTCCTCTCCTCTCCTCTCTTCTCTCCTCTCCTCTCCTCTCCTCTCCTCTCCTCTGTTTCTCTCTCTCTTTGCCTTTTAGATATGTAAAAAAAAAATAACACTGTAATGTAAAGCACACAGCTGCTGATTTGAATCCACATAGCACAAATCTATTTAACTTCAAGATCCCATGACAGTGACCAAAGGAATAAAAAGTTAATTTCTTAGTTCTTGCATTTGTGAGATGACTTTCAAAGGAGGATGAGACCTTTGTAACCACTGTCACTGAATTGACTTTTAGGTACAAAAATATGCCGATGCTTACACAAACATACTCTACATTCAGAACCCTGCACATCCTGGGAAACGATTGGCTGAATGATATTGTATTTGAAAAATGCCAGTGTACTCAAGAGCTATTCCCCAGGAACAGAAGTTATTTCAGGAATGAATATCTTATTTTCAGATATGCTTCTGCAGGGACCAGGTACCCAGAGCTGCCCAAAGTCTCCACCAACCTACAGTGCTCTGAAGATCAGTGTTTCTTAAGATGCTGTTGTCTATTAAAAGGGTAAAAATGGAGTGGTCTGGATTCAGTTTTTCCACCCAATCTGTAAATATATATCAGAGCCTATTATGTACAATGAAAATACTTGTACATAATGCTATACAATACATACTAAGTATATAGAAAAATTAAACCAAGAATCTAGGATTTGGGATTTAGGTTTCAGTAGTGAATGAGAGAAACATATTTTATAAAAAAATGTACTTGCAAGTCAGAGAGAGAAAAAGAGAGAGAGAGCGAGATAATGGGAGAGCGATGCAGACTGATGGAAATCTCCCATCTGCTGGCTCACTCTCCAAATGCCAGTAACATGGCCTGGGCCAAGATGATTCCAGTCGGTGGCAGCTCAATCCTGGTCTCTGTATGAATGACAAGGACTCAAATACTTGAGCCTTCACCACTGCCTGCAAGGTCTCTACATTAACAGGAAGCGGAAATCAGGAACACAGCCAGGACTTAAGCTCAGGTACTCAGATATGAGAAGCAGGCAGCCAAAGCGGCATCTTAACTACTAGTCCAAGCACCTGTCCCAAGAGCAACTTTGAAAGATAAATATGTGTCAAATTGCATTGTAACATTCAAGGATTATATGGTATAATGGAAAGGATTTCTATGGATTTTTTTCATCAGAGAGACTTGGGGTCCTCCATTATTCCATCGTTTTCTACCTGTGAGATCATGGGAAACTTATTTAAGCTCATTGAGTCTTGATTTCCTCACTTGTAAGAGAGACATAATTTTATTTACCTTGTAGAGTGGGCATGAGAATTAAATGAGATGCACGGGGCCAGCATTGTGGTACAGCAGGTAAATCTGCCACCTGCCACGCTAACATCCCATATGGATACCAGTTGGTGACACGGCTGCTCCACTGCTGATCCAGCTCCCTGTTAATAGCCTGGGAAAAATCAGCAGAAGATGGCCCAAGTGTTTTAAGTCCCTGCCACCCACATGGGAAACCCAGATGAAGCTCCTGGCTTTGGTCTGGCCTGTCCCTGGCTGTTGCAACCATATGGGCAGTGAACCAGTGAATGTCTCTCCCTCTCTTTCTCTGTAGCTCTTTCAAATAAATAAATAAATATTTTTTTAAATTAGATAATGAGAGTCCAGTATGTACTAAATCTTCAATAAATGATAGCCACTATTGAGCCATAATTGTTATCATGCTATTAAATGCTTTTATCAAAAAAGGATGTGACTACTAAATAAAAAATCATCTGTAAAAATTTTTGAAGTATCTAAATGCATGACTGTATTTTCTGTAACTGCCACCATCACACATACATCAGTCCATAAATTCCTATTAATTTGAGGAGCTGGAGCAACAGATTTCAAAATAAGTGTGGATGGGGCCAGCGCTGTGGCATAGTGGGTGGGGCCGCCACCTGCAGTGCCAGCATCCCATATGGGTGCCTCTTTGGGTCCTGGCTGCTCACTTCCAATCCAGCTCTCTGCTGTGGCCTAGGAAAGCAATAGAAGATGGCCCAAGTGCTTGGGTCTCTGTACCCACATGGGAGTCCTTGAAGAAGCTCCTGGCTCCTGGCTTCAGATCTGTGCAGCTCTGGCCATTGTAGCCATGTGGGGAGTGAACCAGTGGATGGAAGACCTCTCTCTCTCTCTCTCACTCTCTGCCTCTGCCTCTCTGTAACTCAGCCTTTCAAATAAATAAATAAATCCTTAAAAAAAAACATGGATAAAAAAAGGAAATTAATTCTGACTTACTACTGATTATACTTCCTATTATGTATTTGGATTTTTAAGTTTCCATTGACCTATAAAGTGCATTTTATGTGTCATAATGTGTATTTTTTGACATTCTTTAGACACATCCTTAGACAATTTAAAAGAATCAGGTTAATGTTGGAAACCAACCACAGCACATGTGTTGAAGTTTATCAAACACTCTATGAGAGAAAGATGATTCCTGGGTCATAGGAATCTAAAAAAATTGCAGAAGTGGAAAGTTATTTTAAAAGTTGCTCATTTTTAACTAGTTACCAGAACATCATTTATCAGGGTAAACTATGAGAGACCTGTTCATAAGAACATTTTTAGATAACATAGCTGCTTGGCTTTTTGTACCTGGCCAATTGTCCAAAAGTAGATTGCGTTTCACATCAGCTAGAAGCACATTTTTATAGTTCCCAAAACAATTCATTTCTAGGATGTCATTTTCACAGTTCTTTAAAATAAAACTTTAAAAGGCATGTATGATAAAGAAATTAGTATGTCCTTTTAGCAATATGAAGTTCCTAGATTTCAACTTCCACACTTTCAATAGGGTAAAATGTCAGAAAGCAGTAACAAAGTCTACATATTCCATGTCATCTCTGACAGGAGTGTAAATTAAAAGGCTGTCAAGTTATTTAGTTTAAAAACTGAAGGTTGACTTCCTGGCAGTCATGTTTTTCACTCCTGATGACTCTGACCCTGTCCAGAGCAGATGTGAACTAACAACACTGACACAGGCAAGGAAGGAGAAGGACAAAACGAAGGAAGAGGCACAAAGAAGGGAAGAAAATAGAAAAGGAACACCTTCCAAAGCTGGAAGCAACATAATCAATAGTTATCCATATAACTCTCTTGAATATAAAAAGAATTTTAAAAATCAGAAGTATTTTCTTGGTAACATGGGAGAAATAAACAAAAAGAGGCACCCTTTCAGAATCAAGATTTTTTTTATAAAACATCAAATGCAGTTGTCCTTGTGGGAAAGTAATATTAAAATGGTTAAAATGGCAAATGGTTCCAACTTGAATTATAAATACAGATTACATTTCATATTTTTGTTTTATAAGCCCGTTAGACATTTTGCTCTTCTGTCAAATTCGAGCAAGTAGTACCAAGGCAGCATCTTTGATTAACTGATTTAAGAGATGAAAGCAGGATTTGAGAAACTAATTGGATTTCTTATCTAATTTGCCCTTTTGGAAATAAATGAGGTTCATTTCTTTCAAGGATCTAAATTCTACAATTAGGATTCATCTATGCTAATTTTATATAGATGTCTGATTGTGTCCTTTTTATGCACGTTACTATATCTGTATATTCTCCTATAAAATACTAAAATGAACAATCACACAGTAAATTACTTTCAATCTGTTCAGAGTTCACATTTCTAGAGAAGTTAAGAACTAATAGACAAGGCTATTTATATTGTTCCAGTAGGAAAACCATTAAAACAAATGGATTTACATATACTGTTGTCAAAGCATACTCCCTAAAATCTACTTCAATACATTAAAAATCTGATTTAATAAGGACTAATGTGACCGTTAAGTAACATTACCTTTTAGCAGATTCCATGATATATGCATTTATTCACACATATATTAATAAATATATAGGCAAAATGCCATGTGTCTGAAGAATTACAAACAACTAACAGTAGCAGTTTCTGATCTTCCTGAAATAAAATTTTGTCTCTACTGTGTACAATGAGCACGATTACATGATATGAACTGTTCTCAGAATATATTGTTTATAAAAGAAATAATTCTACAAATCCAAGAAGATAGTGGTTACAGGTCCTAGCCATACTACACACTTGTCCTTTGTATCTACAGGGACTGAATTCTGTTCCTGTAAGAGAAGCAGAGAATGTACCCACACAGTCAGAACAGAACCTTTACTTGGGGCAATTCCTGATGCCCTTCCCCTGTTGGGTACTTCCCAAGTAACTGACATTGTCCAGCAGATGTGTATAGCTTTCCTCTAATTTGAGAATCAGACTCCAAAGTCATAACTGACTATGAATATTTGACCAAAAACACAGTAACTGGAAATCTGCAGTGAGGCCTACAGAAAAAAATGTACTCTTTCTGGGTTGTGAGATACTGCTATGATCTGGATATGGTTTCAGTGTGTCCCCCAAAGTTTCATATGATATAAGCTTTGTCCTCAGTGTGGTAATGTTGAAAGGTACAACATTTAAGGGGTAAGACCTAGTAAGAGATCTTTAGGTTTTGATGGGAATCTTGAGCTCATGAGAAAGTGTTACCATAAAAGCCTGGGCCTGGGGCTGGCCCTGTGGCATAGAAGGTTAAGCCTCTACCTGCAGTATTGGCATCATGTATGGGCTACAGTTCAAGTCCCAGATGCCCCACTTGTGATCTAGCTCCCTGCTAATGCACCTGGGAAAGCAGCAGAAGATAGTCCAAGTATTTGTGCCCCTACACCTACATGGGAGCGCCAAAAGAAGCTGCTGGCTCCTGGCTTTGCCCTGGCCCAGCCCCAGCCATTGCAGTCATGCAGGGAGTGAACCAGCAGATGGAAAAAAAATTCTCTCTCTTTCCCTTTCTCTCTCTCTCCCTTCTCTTTCTCTCTGTATCTCTTTCAAATAAATAAACAAATCTTTTAAAAATATTCAAACTCATAGAATGGCAGATGTCCTAAAAAGCACTCTGGCCTCAGAATCAGCCCTTAAGGCATTCAGATCTGGCTAAAGAGCCCATGAGAGTATTTTAGGCATTGAAAGCCAAGACACTCTGGCAAAAAAAAGAGGACCTAAATGAAAGATCTGTGTGAGTGAGATCCCAGTAGAAAGAACGGGCCATCAAACTTCCACTTTGACTATGACCTTGTCTAAATAAGATCGATGTCTGTGAACTCAAAAGGCTTCCATAGCCTTGGCAACTCATGACTAGAGCCTAGGGAGATTACTGCTGCCATAAACAAGAGTGTCAATTTGTTAAGTCAACAACAGGAGTCACTGGGCACTTACTCCTCATGTACGATCTCTGTCCTTAATGTGTTGTTCAATGTGAATTAATACTATAATTAGTACTGAAACAGTATTTTACACTTTATGTTCTGTGTGGGTGCAAACTGTTGAAATCTTTAATTAATAGATACTGAATCAATCTTCTGTATATAAAGATAATTGAAAATGAATCTTGATGTGAATGGAATGGGAGAGGGATCAGGAGTTGGGAGGGTTGCGGGTGGGAGGGAAGTTATGGGGTGAAAAAGCCATTGTAATCCATAAGCTGTACTTTGGAAATTAATATCTACTAAATAAAAGTTAGAAAAATTTCAAACTAAAAAAAATTTTCAAGGCCTGACACGGCTTTCAGTTGCTCCCTGGCCTGTTTTTGTGATGTGATCTCTTCCTCTGTTACATGTTTCCACCATTGTGACACCATCTGCCATGAGAACCTTGTCAGAACCAAGCTATTGCTACTGGCTCTGTGTTCTTAAATCTCCAGAAACTGAGTTAAATACCTTTTATTTTTAAAGTTAGTATGCCTTAGGTATTTTTCTATAGCAATGTAAACCTGACTGATAGGTCTTTCACATTCTTATCAATGTTGGAGTTTTTTATTTTATGATTTGCATGGGATCCCAGTGACTAAGACCCACTGTCTTCCTCTTCCTTTTCCCCTCCCCTTTCTTTCCCTTCCATAGCAGTTCAGTCCCAAATCCATGAGGCCTAACAGAAGTAGTCATCCACAGCTCTTCTATTTGAAATTTACTTGGTCTTGAGTCATAACCTGGGAATGGGTATGATTTTTTTCTCTAATCTGTACTCTACCCTTACCACAAAAGATGGGAATCCCATGAGCATCACAGGGTGAAAAATATTGGCTGGAGACCTACCTCTTTCTGTTTTACTCAAGAAAGAATTTTGGAATTAAATAAATGAAGTAAAGAAACTAAAAAAAAAAAAGTAGTAGTCATTCAGACAAGGAAGAGAAAAGAGACACAGTGGTTTGCAGGATTTGTCAGAGCCCAAGGTGGATGAGGAGAATATTCATGTCAAGGAAAGGACCCAGTGTGGGGTCCCAGAGCTTGAGCTGAGTGACAGAGGCATCTGTTCACGGAGGATGTGTCACCTGTGAATGTGGTGACATTTTTTAGAGACTGATTAAATATAAAATATATTAAGTATAAAAGGTACCAGGTAAGTCTTTATTTTTTAAAAGATTTATTTATTCATTTGAAAGGCAGAGATACAGAGAGGGAGACACATACAGAAAGAGAGAGAGAGATTTTCCACCTGCTGGTTTACTCCCCAAATGGCCACAACAGCCAGGGCTGATCCAGGCTGAAGGTCCTGGGTAAGGGCCCTTCTGGCTCTTAGGAAAGAGCTGTACAGAGTTCAGTTCCTTTTCCCCCTCCCCAAAATGGTGCATAAACCTTGGATTTCATTATCTTGGACATGGGTTGTGTCGCTCCCCCTCTTCGCGGAGGAACGACACAGGACCCTGCGCTGTTCTTTTGTCTGCTCGGCCCTCCCCGGGTTTGCTGCTGGTTCTTCCCGGGTTGGCTACCATCCCTTCCACCTCCGTGGAAGGGCGGTTCCCCCTGCCACCTTCCTCACTTCCGCGGGGGAGCGGCACACCGCCGGCCGGCTCTCTCGGGGGCTGCACAGGTGTTCCTTCAGATAGATGTTCCTGGTGCATGTTGTCTCTCTCCTCCTTTATAGTCCTCTTCCACCAATCCCAACTCTGCTACCCACACGCCGAGTATGCTGCTCTCCTCCAATCAGGAGCAGGTCCTACAGTTTATTGGTTGAACTAGAGGCAGCTGTGTAGAAGCTGTTTCCTCCTCTCCCAGCGCCATATTGTGGGAGAGCAGATGCATAGAATAAGTCTTAATTCCAGTAACTTAGTCTAGTCTGAGTTGCTCACAGTTGCTCCCCACAGGTTGGGGAAAGATCCATGGAAAAAGTTGGTGCTAAGAAGACGGTACTGGGGGCTGGCGCTGTGGCATAGTGGGTAAAGCCACCACCTGCAGTGCCAGCATCCCATATGGGCACTGGTTCGGGTTCCAGCTGCTCCACTTCCCATCCAGCTCTCTGTTATGGCCTGGGAAAGCAGAAGATGGCCCAAGTGCTTGGGCCCCTACGCCCACATGGGAGACCAGGAAGAAGCTCCAGGCTTCTGGCTTTAGTGCAGCTCCAGCTGTTGAGCCAATTGGGGAGTGAACCAGTGGATGGAAGATCTCTCTCTCTCTCTCTCTCTCTCTCTCTCTCTCTGCCTCTCCTCTTTCTGTGTAATTCTGACTTTCAAATAAATAAATAAATCTCAAAAAAAAAAAAAAAACCTGAAGAAGAAGAAGATGGTACTGACAAGTGGATGCTGCCAGCCCTTCAATGCTAGTCTTTCAGTCTCCTTCCAGGCTGCACAGTTGTTATGGACTCTGCAAACTCTCTAAAGCACACAGCCGCTAATATTCACTGAAAGCAGACATTCCACTTACCTACATAGAGCACAAAGATAAAAGCCGCCACAGGATAATAAAAAAAGAATATCTCCACAAATGCCAAACAACAAATGCACTAACTCAAGAAACAAGAATAAGGAAGACAACATGATGCCCCAAAAGAACACAACACTTCAATACTAGATTGTGAAGATGATGAGATGGAAGAAAAGCAAGAAATGGAATTCAAAAAATTGGTCATAAGATTACATAGAAGTAATGAGAAGCAAATGCACAAACTACTGAAATCCATACAGGACATGAAAGAAGATTTCTCCATGGAGTTGAGATCTTAAAGAAAAATCAAAATGAAATGAAGAATTCAATAGAATAAAAAAAATGTAGTGGGGAGCCTTAAAAACAATATCAATGAAGCAGAAGAAAGAATATCAGACTTAGAAAACACAGGAAAGCATACAGTCAAACCAAAGACAAGAAGAGGAAATTAGAAAACTAAAAAACACAGTTGGGAATTTACAGGATACTATAAAAAGACCCAATACACGGGTTCCAGGAGTTCCTGAAGGCATGGAAAGAGAGAAAGAAATAGAAGGCCTTTTTAGTGAAATAATAACAGAAAACTTTCCTAGATTGGAAAAATAAAGAGACATCCAAATATAGCAAGAACACAGAACTCCTAATAGACATGACCAGAAAAAAATCCTTGCCACAACACATTGTAACCAAATTCACCACAGTAAAACATAAAGCAAAGATTCTTAAATGTGCAAAAAAAAAAAACCACTTACTTTTTCAGAGGATCTCCAATTAGACACACATCAGACTTCTCATCAGAAACACTACAGGCTAGGAGGAATGGTGAGATATAATCCAAGTATTAAGAGAAAAAAACTGAAATCTCAGAATATTATACCCTGCAAAGCTCTCATTTATAAATGAAGGTGAAATAAAGACCTTCCATAACAAAGAGAAACTGAAAGATTGTTTAACTACCCATTAAGCCCTGCAAAAGATGATTAAGGATGTGTTGCACACATAAACGCACAAACTGGTCATCAATACAAAAGAAGGTAAAGGAAGAAAATCTCTCAGTTAAAGTTCAAAGTAAATTCAAAGTAAAAAATAAAAATATTTATGTAAAAATGGCAAGGCAAAGTCATTATTTATCAAAAGTCACCTTGAATGTAAATGGCCTCAACTCCCCAATTAAAAGACACAGACTGGCTGAATGGGTTAAAAAACAAAACCCATCTATTTGCTGCCTACAAGAAACACATCTCACTAACATAGATGCACACAGACAGAAAGTGAAATGATGGAAAAAGATAGTCCATGCCAACAGGAACCAAAAAAGAGCTGGTGTAGCCATCTTAATATCAGACAAAATAGATTAACACAAAAACTGCTAAAAGATTAAAAAACAAAACCCATCTATTTGCTGCCTACAAGAAACACATCTTACCAACATAGATGCACACAGACTGAATGTGAAAAATGGAAAAAGATATTCCATGCCAACAGAAACCAAAAAAGAGCTGGTGTAGCCATCTTAACATCTGACACAATAGACTTTAAGAGAAAAACTGTTAAAAGAGAAAAACAAGAACACTATATAATGAGTAAAGGATCAATTCAACAGGAAGATGTAACAATTATAAATGTGCATGTACCTAATTACAGGGCACCTGGATATTTAAAAGAAATGTTAAGCGATTTGAAGGGAGACTTAGACTCCAATATAATAGTATTGGGGACATCAATACTGCACTTTCAGCAATGGACAGGTAGGTCAACCAGACAAAATATCAAAAAGGAAACAGCAGATTTAATCAACACTATAGACCAAATGGACTTACATATATCTAGAACTTTTCATGCTACAGTTGCAGAATACATATTCTTCTCATCAATGTATGAAACTTTCTCTAGAATAGAACTTTCTATAGGCTATAAAGCAAGTCTCAATAAATTCAAAAAAATTGAAATCATACCATACATCTTCTCAGAACATAATGTAATGAAGCTGGATATCAGCAAATCAGGAAACTCTAGAGCATATGCAAATGCATGGAAATTGAACATCATGCTCCTAAATGAACAGTGGGTCATAGAAGAAATCAAGGAGAAATCAAAAATTTCTGGAAACAAATGAAGATGGCAATAAAATATATCAAAATTTGGCTGGCGCCATGGCTCACTTGGCTAATCCTCTGCTTGCAGTGCTGGCACCCCAGGTTCTAGTTCTGGTTGGGGCGCCAGTTCTGTCCCGGTTGCTCCTCTTCCAGTCCAGCTCTCTGCTGTAACCTAAGAAGGCAGTGGAGGATTCCCCAAGTGCTTGGGCCCTGCACCTGCATGGGAGACCAGGAGGAAGGACCTGGCTCCTGGCTTCGGATCAGCGCAGCACACTCGCCACAGTGTGCCAGCCATGGCAGCCATTTGGGGGGCTGAACCAATGGGAAAAAAAAGGAATACCTCTCTCACTGTTTCTCTCTTTCTTACTGTCTAACTGCCTGTCAAAAAAAAAGAATTTATGGGATACAGCAAAAGCAGTGTTAAGAGGGAAGTTTATAGCAATAGGTGCCTATATCAAGAAATTGGAAACCACCCAAAATATGAGCTATCAATGCATCTCAAGGATCTAGAAAAACAGCAGCAAACCAAACTCAAAACTAGTAAGAGAAAAGAAATAATGAAAATTTGAGAAGAAATCAACAAAATTGAATCCCCCATCCAAAAAAATACAAAAGATCAGCAAAACGAGAAACTGGTTTTTTGAAAGAAAAAAAAAAATTTAACACAACATTGGCCCAACTAACAAAAAAAAGAGGGAAGACCCAAATCAATAAAATAAGAGATGGAAAAGGGAATGTAACAACAGAAGCCACAGACATAAAAAAGAATCATCAAAAATTACTAGAAAGAGCTGTATGCCAACAAAATCGCAAACCTAGAAAAAATGGATAGATTCCTGAACTCATACAAACTACCTAAATTGAGCCATGAAGACACAGAAAACCTAAACAGACCCATAACAAAGATGTAAATTGAATCAGTAATAAAGGCCCTCCCAACAAATAAAAGCCAAGGAACCAATGGCTTCACTGCTGAATTCTACCAGACATTTAAATAACTAACTCCAATTCTTCTAACGTTATTCAAAACAATTGAAACAGAGGGAATCCTGCCAAAGTCTTTCTACGAATCCAGCATCACCTTAATTCCTAAGCCGGAAAAAGATGCAGCAGAGAAAGAGAATTAAAGATCAATTTCCCTGATGAACATAGACGCAAAAATCCTCAACAAAATTCTAGCCCATCAAATCCAACAACACATCAGAAAGATCATCCACCCAGACCAAGTGGAATTTATCTCTGGTATGCAAGGATGGTTCAACATTTGCAAATCAATCAATGTGATACATCACATTAACAAACTGCTGAACAAAAAACATATGGTCATCTCAATAGATGCAGAGAAAGCATTTGACAAAATACAACACCCTTCCAAGACAAAAACTCTAAGCAAATTGGGTTTAGAAGGAACATCCCTTAACATAATCAAGGGCATTTATGACAAACCCATGGCCAACATCATATTGAATGGGGAATAGTTGGACGAATTCTGAGATCCAGTACCAGACAGGGATGCCCACTCTCACCATTGCTATTTAATATAGTCATGGAAGTTTTAGCCAGAGTCATTAGGCAATAAAAAAAGGGGGGGGGGGAAATAACTTGGAAAGGAAGAAGTCAAACTACCCCTATTTGCAGATGAAATGATTCTATATATAGAGGATCCAAAAGACTCCACTGAGCAACTTTTGGAACTCATAGAAGAGTTTGGTAAAGTAGCACGAATAAGTCAATACACAAAAATCAACAGCCTTTGAATACACAGACAATGACATGCCTGAGAAACAAATTCTAACATCAACCTCAATCAAAAAAAATCCCAACAAAAAAATCAAATACTTTGAAATAAATTCAAACAGGATCTCAAAGATTTCTATGATGAGAGTTATAAAACATTAAAGAATGAAATAAAAGAAGATACAAAAAAATGGAAAAATCTTCCATGCTCATTAATTGGAAGAATCAAAATCATCAGAATGTCTGTTCTTCCAAAAAGCAATTTACAAACTCAATGTGATACCAACAAAAATACCAAAGACATTTTTTCACATCTAAAAAATGATGCTGAAATTCATATGCAGGCACAGGAGAATTCGAATGACTAAAGCAATCTTATACAACAAAAACAAAGCTGGAGGCATCATAATACCAGATTTCAAGACATACCACAAGGCAGTTATAATCAAAACAGCCTGGTACTGATACAAAAATAGGTGGATAGACTAATGGAACAGAATAGAAACACCAGAAATCAATCCAAACATCTTCAACCAACTTATATTTGATCAAGGAGCTAAAACCAATCACTGGAGCAATGACACTCTTTTCAACAAATGTTGCTGGGAAAACTGGATCTGTACATGCAGAAGTTTGAAACAAGACCCCTACCGTAATCAACTGTAGGTGGCAATGCAAACTCATAAAGCCACTATGGAAGACAGTATGGAGATACCTCAGAAATCTGTATATAGTCCTACCATACAATCCAGCCTTCCCAATCCTCAGAATTTATTCAAGGGAAATTAAATCAGCAAATAAAAGAGCTATCTGTACCTCCAGGTTTATTGCAGTTCAATTCACAATAGCTATAACATGCAAGCAATCTAAATGCCCATCAACAGAAGACTGGATAAAGAAATTATGAGATATGTGAGCCATTCTAACCAGGGTGAGGTGAAAACTCATTGTGGTTTTGATTTGCATTTCCCTGATTGCTAGTGACCTTGAACATGTTTTCATGTGTCTGTTGGCCATTTGGATTTCCTCTTTTGAAAAATGTCTATTGAGGTCCTTGGCCCATCTCTTAAGTGGGTTGTTTGTTTAGATGTTGTGGAGTTTCTTGATTTCTTTGTAGATTCTGGTTATCAACCCTTTATCTGTTGCATAGTTTGCAAATATATTTTCCCATTCTGTCAGTTGCCTCTTCACTCTCCTGACTGTTTCTTTTGCAGTACAGAAACTTCTCAATTTGATGCAATCCCAAATGTTAATTTTGGCATTGATTGCCTATGCTTCCAGGGTATTTTCCAAGAAGTCTTTGCTGGTACCTATATCTTGCAGGGTTTCTCCAATGCTCTCTAATAATTTGATGGTGTCGGGTCGTAGATTTAAGTCTTTAATCCATGTTGAGTGAATTTTTGTGTAAGCTGAAAGGTAGGGGTCTTGCTTCATGCTTCTGCACGTGGAAATCCAATTTTCCCAGCACCATTTATTGAATAGACTGTCCTTACTCCAGGGATTGGTTTTGGATCCTTGATCAAATATAAGTTGGCTGTAGATATTTGGATTGATTTCTGGTGTTTCTATTCTGTTCCATTGGTCTATCCATCTGTTTCTGTACCAGTGCCATGCTGTTTTGATTACAACTGCCCTGTAGTATGTCCTGAAATTTGGTATTGTTTTGCCTCCAGCTTTGTTTTTGTTGTACAAGATTGCTTTAGCTATTCGAGGTCTCCTGTGTGTCCATATGAATTTCAGCATCATTTTTTCCAGATCTGAGAAGAAGGTCTTCGGTATTTTGATTGGTATTGTATTGAATCTGTAAATTGCTTTTGGAAGAATGGACATTTTGATGATATTGATTCTTCCAATCCATGAGCATGGAAGATTTTTCCATTTTTTGGTATCCTCTTCTATTTCTTTCTTGAAGGTTTTGTAATTTTCATCGTAGAGATCCTTAACGTCCTTGGTTAAGTTTATACCAAGGTATTTGCTTGTTTTTGTAGCTATTGTGAATGGGATTGATCTTAGAAGTTCTTCCTCAGCCATGGCATTGTCTGTGTATACAAAGGCTGTTGATTTTTGTGCATTGATTTTATATCCTGCTACTTTGCCAAACTCTTCTATGAGTTCCAATAGTCTCTTAGTAGAGTTCTTAAGATCCCCTAAGGGGAGGGTTGCGGGTTGGAGGGACGTTATGGGGGGGAAGCCATTGTAATCCATATTCTGTACTTTGGAAATTTATATTCATTAAATAAAAGTTAAAAAAAAGATCCCCTAAATAAATAATCATAGCATCTGCAAAGAGGGATAGTTTGAGTTCTTCCTTCCCAATTTGTATCCCTTTAATTTCTTTTTCTTGCCTAATAGCTCTGGCTAAAACTTTCAGAACTATATTGAATAGCAGTGGTGAGGGTGGGCATCCCTGTCTGGTACCAGATCTCAGTGGAAATGCTTCCAACTTTTCCCCATTCAATAGGATGTTGGCCATGGGTGTTTCATAAACTGCTTTGATTGTATTGAGGAATGTTCCTTCCATACCCAGTTTGCTTAGAGTTTTCATCATGAAAGGATGTTGTATTTTATCAAATGCTTTCTCTGTTTCTATTGAGATAATCATATGGTTTTTCTTCTGCAGTCTGTTAATGTGGTGTATCTCATTGATTGTTTTGTGCACATTAAACCATTCCTGCATACCAGGGATAAATCCTACTTGGTCTGGGTGGATGATCTTTCTGATGTGTTGTTGCATTCTATTGGCCAGAATTTTATTGAGGATTTTTGCATCTATGTTCATCAGGGATATTGGTCTGTAATTCTCTTTCAATGCTGCATCTTTTTCCGGCTTAGGAATTAAGGTGATGCTGGCTTCATAGAAAGAATTTGGGAGGATTCCCTCTTTTTTGATTGTTCTGAATAGTTTGAGAAGAATTGGAATCAGTTCTTCTTTAAATTTCTGGTAGAATTCAGCAACAAAAAAAAATGAAATCTGGTCATTTGCAATAAAATGAATGAATCTGGAAATGATCATACTTAGTGAAATAAGCCAGTCCCAAAGGGAGAAATATCATATGTTCCCCCTGATATGTGAGAACTAACAGAGCACCTAAAAGGAAACCTGTAGAAGTAAAATTAACCCTATGAGAAGCAAAGACATGAACATCCCCTGTGTTGACTATCGAGGAACAGTTTATTATTTTATTTTTTTACTATTTTCTTTTTCTACTTAATACCATTTGTTAAACTCTTTACTTAACACTGAATTATTCATAGGTGTTTATATTCAATTAAAAATAGACCCCAGTTGGGGCCAGCACCATGGCTCACTTGGTTAATCCTCCGCCTATGGCACTGGCATCCCATATGGGCACCGGGTTCTAATCCTGGTTGCTCTCCTTCCAGTCCAGCTCTCTTCTGTGGCCTAGGAAGGCAGTGGAGGATGGCCCAAATGCTTGGGCCTCTTCACCCACATGGGAGATGAGGAAGAAGTACCTGTCTCCTGGCTTTGGATTGGTGCAGTGCTGGCCGTAGCGGCTATTTGGGGAGTGAACCAATGGAAGGAAGACCTTTCTCTCTGTCTCTCTCTCTCTCTCTCTCTCTCTCTCTCTCAGTGTCTAAAACTCTACCTGTCAAATAAATAATGAAAAGGCAAAAAAAAATAGACCCCAGTAAAAAATAAGATTGGGATTAAGAGAGGGAGGAGATGTACAATTTGGCACACATTCCCAAGGTCTTATCCCTAAGGGTAAAACTAAAAACTTGCCCTGGCCAGCGCTGCAGCTCACTAGGCTAATCCTCCGCCTTGCGGCGCCAGCACACTGGGTTCTAGTCCCGGTTGGGGTGCCGGATTCTGTCCCGGTTGCCCCTCTTCCAGGCAAGCTCTCTGCTGTGGCCCGGGAGTGCAGTGGAGGATGGCCCAAGTGCTTGGGCCCTGCACCCCATAGGAGACCAGGAAAAGTACCTGGCTCCTGCCATTGGATGAGCGCAGTGTGCCGGCCGCAGTGCGCCTGCCGCAGCGGCCATTGGAGGGTGAACCTACGGCAAAAGGAAGACCTTTCTCTCTGTCTCTTTCACTGTCCACTCTGCCCGTCAAAAAAAAATTTTTTTTAATTAAAAAAAAAAAGTTTTTAATAAAAAAAAAAAAAACTTGCCATGGGACTCCAAATCCCATTAAGCTAGGTGGCACTAATGCCATTTCACATGTTAAAGTGATCATATTAAGTGTGTAACTGATCATATAGATAGGATTAATTCTCAAAGGGATCACATAAATAAGATCAAGTCTGGTGATAACAATAGATAGAATTAAAAAGGTGAGAATGATCCAACATGGGAAGCAGGCCACAAAGCAGAGTCAAAGAAAGACAAATGCCCTCAACAGCACTCTGACCTCAGAATCAGCCTTTAAGGCATTCCAGTTTGGCTGAAAATCCCATGAGAATATTTCAGGCATGGAAAGCCAAGACACCATGGCAAAAAATGTTCTACATGAAGAATCTCTGTGAGTGAGATCCCAGTGGAAAGAAGGGACTATCAAAGAAGGATGTACATTTCTCTGAAGGGAGGAGAGAACTTCTAGTTTGCTATGGCCCTGTCTAAATACTGATGGAGTCTGTGGACTCAAAAGGCTTTCACAGCCTTGGCAGCTCATGAAAAGAGAGTGTCAATGTTAAATCAACAATAGGAGTCACTGTGCACTTACTCTCCATATAGGACATCTGTCGTTAATGAGTTATATTATGAGAATTAACTATAAAACTTGTCTTCAAACAGTACTTTATACTTTGTGTGTCTGTGTAGGTGCAAACTGTTGAAATCTTTACATATTATAGAGTTGATCTTCTGTATATAAAGATAATTAAAAATGAATCTTAATGAAGAATGGGACAGGAGAGGGAATAGGAGGTGGCATGGGAATGGAGGTGGCAGGTTGGGTATGGAGGAAAGAATCGCTATATTCCTAATGCTGTGCCTATGAGATTTGTATTCATTAAATAAAAGCTAAAATAAATAAAAAATAAATAAATAAATAAATAAATAAATATACTTTGGTAAATGGCACAGAAGAGAAGAGAGACATGGATGCACATAATATTTTTGATTTTTAAAAAATATTTTCTTTTTCTTTAACTTTTATTTAATGAATATAAATTTCCAAAGTACAGCTTATGGATTACAATGGCTCCCCCCCATAATGTCCCTCCCACCCGCAACCCTCCCCTTTCCCACTCCCTCTCCCCTTCCATTCACATCAAGATTCATTTTCAATTCTCTTTTTATACAGAAGATCAGTTTAGCATACATTAAGTAAAGATTTCAACAGTTTGCTCCCACACAGAAACATAAAGTGAAAAATACTGTTTGAGTACTAGTTATAGCATTAAATCTCAATGTACAGCACACTAAGGACAAAGATCCTACATGAGGAGTAAGTGCACAGTGACTCCTGTTGTTGACTTAACAAATTGACACTCTTGTTTATGGCCTCAGTAATCACCCTAGGTACTTGTCATGAGCTGCCAAGGCTATGGAAGCCCCCTGAGTTCACTGACTCTGATCATATTTAGACAAGGTCATGGTCAAAGTGGAAGTCTCTCCTCCCTTCAGAGAAAGGTACCTCCTTCTTTGATGACCCGTTCTTTCCACTGGGATCTCACTCACGGAGATCTTTCATTTAGGTTTTTTTTTCCCCCAGAGTTTCTTGGCTTTCCATGCCTGAAATACTCTCATGGGCATTTCAGCCGGATCCGCATGCCTTAAGGGCTGATTCTGAGGCCAGAGTGCTGTTTAAGACATCTGCCATTCTATGGGTCTGCTGTGTATCTCACTTCCCATGTTGGATCGTTCTCTCCCTTTTTGATTCTATCAGCTAGTATTTGCAGACACTATTCTTGTTTATGTGATCCCTTTGGTTCTTAGTCCTATCGTTATGATCAATTGTGAACAGAAATTGATCACTGGGACTAGTGAGATGGCATTGGTACATGCCACCTTGATGGGATTGAATTGGAATCCCCTGGTATGTTTCTAACCCTACCGTTTGAGGTAAGTCAGCTTGAGCATGTCCCGAATTGCACATCTCTTCCCTCTCTTTTTCCCACTCTTACATTTAACAGTGATCACTTTTCAGTTAAGTTTCAGCACTTAAGAAGAATTGTGTATTGATTACAGTATTCAACCAAAAGTATTAAGTAGAACAAACAAAAAAAAAATACTAAGAGGGATAACATATCAAGTTGCTCATCAACAGTCAGGGTGAGGGCTGATCAAGTCACCGTTTCTCATAGTGTTCATTTCACTTTAACAGGTTTCCTTTTTGGTGCTCAGTTAGTTGTCACCTATCAAGGAGAACAAGTGGTATTTGTCCCTTTGGGTTTGGCTTATTTCACTCAGCATAATGTTTTCCAAATTCCTAACAGGAATCACTTTTCAGTTAAATTTAAACACCTAAGAATAATTGTGTGTTAATTACATAGTTCAACCAATGGTACTAGAACAAAAAAAATACTAAAATGGATAAAGTATTACATTGTACATCAACACTCAGGACAAGAGCTGATCAAGTCACTGTTTCTCATAGCGTCCATTTCATTTCAACAAGTTTCCCCTTTGGTGCTCAGTTAGTTGTCGTTGATCAGGGAGAACATATGATATTTGTCCCTTTGGGACAAATTCCTCCATCTTGTTGCAAATGACCGGGTTTCATTGTTTTTGACTGCGGTATAGTATTCTATAGAGTACATGTCCCATAATTTCTTTATCCAGTCTACTGTTGATGGGCATTTGGGTTGGTTCCAGGTCTTAGCTATTGTGAATTGAGCTGCAATAAACATTAATGTGCAGACAGCTTGTTTGTTTGCCAATTTAATTTCCTTTGGGTAAATTCCAAGGAGTGGAATGGCTGGGTTGAATGGTAGGGTTATATTCAGGTTTCTGAGGAATCTCCAGACTGACTTCCATAGTGGCTTAACCAGTTTGCATTCCCACCAACAGTGGGTTAGTGTCCCTTTTTCTCCACATTCTCTCCAGCATCTGTTGTTTGTAGATTTCTGAATATGAGCCATTCTAGCTGGGGTGAGGTGAAAACTCATTGTGGTTTTGATTTGCATTTCCCTGATTGCTAGTGATATTGAACATTTTTTAATGTGTCTGTTGGCCATTTGGATTTCCTCTTTTGAAAAATGTCTATTGAGGTCCTTGGCCCATCTCTTAAGTGGGTTGTTTGTCTAGATGTTGTGGAGTTTCTTGATTTCTTTGTAGATTCTGGTTATCAACCTTTTATCAGTTGCATAGTTTGCAAATATATTTTCCCATTCTGTTGGTTGTCTCTTCACTTTCCTGACTGTTTCTTTTGCAGTACAGAAACTTCTCAATTTGATGCAATCCCAAATGTTGATTTTGGCTTTGGCTTCCTGTGCTTCTGGGGTGTTTTCCAAGAAGTCATTGCCGGTACCTATATCTTGCAGGGTTTTTCCAATGCTCTCTAATAATTTGATGGTGTCGGTTGTAGATTTAAGTCTTTAATCCATGTTGAGTGAAATTTTGTGTAAGGTGAAAGGTATTTTAATTTAAAAAGATTTATTTCTTTGAAATGCAAAGTGATAGAGAGGGAGGGAGAGACAATGAGAGAAAGACCATTCATCGAAGTAGCTGAGTATTGGACTGGTATTCAGATATGGGATGCTGGGTTTTGTAAGCAGGGGGCTTATCCTGCTGTGCCGCATTTCCAGCTCTTTATTTTATTTTAACAGATATATGTAAGAAGTTTATTTATGGAGTGTCATGTGATGTTTCAATATTTGTGTATATTATGCAATGTCCAATCAAGTTAATATATCTATTTCCTAAAAACATAAAAAATAAAAAAACATAAAATGCTGGATAAATTACAATCAAAATCTGGAATTAAAGTTTAATTTATTGAAAATGACAAAAAAGAAAATGATTTTAATAGTATTCTGTGAAGAATATTTGGTAATCTCTTTTTTTATTATTATTTAAGACCTTTATTAGCAGGTGCTTGCAGTTTGTTGACTTTTTTGAAAAAATCAAGTTGAAAACTTTTATTACAAATTAAAAATGAAGTTCTTAAAAATATCAACTTGACCAGATATGAAACAATTTAAAAACCTTTAAAGGTGTATTGAGAAAAACCAGGCTTTTTTAAAAAACACGTTTGTCGTAATCTCTGAAACACCTAATACTATATCATCTTCTCTTTTTTCCAATAGGTATTAGCATCTTAGAGATCCTAAAGTTCTTGCTTTTAGTAAAAGAACCTATTTTACATTAACCAAATGATTCACAAACTTTCAAAGACTATTTTATAAAATTCTTTGGAACTAATCATTCTCTGGATACAATAAGCAATCAAATCAATATCAATACCACAGGATGGTCAGCTGATTAGAACTGAATTTTCAAAACTATCTCAGGTCCCCAGGGTCATCAGACTCTGATGAGAAAGAGAGAGATTTGATCTGCTGGTTCACTCCCCAAATACCTGCAATAGCTTACCTTGGGCCAGGCAGAAGCCAGGAGCCAAGAATTCCACCCTGGTCTCCCACATGAGTAGCAGGGGCCCAAGTATTTCAGAAGGAAGCAGCTCTAGAAGTACCCTGAATCAAGATGAGTGGGATACCACCCCAAAAAACATATTTTGGGTTAAAAATGTTTATAATTATTATTCATTGTTTAAATATATTTATATTTATTTATACAATGTACCTACTCATAATTATTTTGCCTATGTTTTATTTGTACATATTTTAAATATTTTCATGCTATTTTCTTATTTGTAGATAAATGGCTTCACAGAAGATAAATCTCTGATACAATTTTGCATTATATGGTACCCTTATTGACAACAGGGCAGCATTTAGTGAGCCCAAAGGATGATGCTCAAGGCACTGGGAATTAGCTTAATAACTGTTATTTTTAATTCTCAAAACTGTCTTTTAAAATCTGCTTCCTTCTGAAGTACAACTACTACTGCTACTCATGTGGGAGACCAGGGTGGAATTCTTGGCTCCTGGCTTCTGTCTGGCCCAAGGTCAGCTATTGCAGGCATTTGGGAGTGAACTAGCAGATCAAGTCTCTCTCTCTCTCTCTCTCTCTCATCAGAGTCTGATGATCCTGGGGACCTATGACAATTTTGAGAATTAAAATATGACAGTTTAAAATTTAAAAATTAAATAACTTCATTTTTAAAATGAAGAGGTGCATAAAAAAAAAAGGTGGTATTTGGCATAGATGACGCCACTTAGAATGCTGTGTTCCATTTCTGAGTGCCTGGTTTAAGTGCCTGCTTCACTTTCAATCCAATTTCTTGATGGTACACATCCTGGGAAGCAGCAGGTGATGGCTCAAGTACTTGGGCCTTGTTTCCCATGTAGGAGACCTGGATGGAGTTTCTGGTTCCTGGCTTTGGCCTGGTCCAGCTTCAGATATTACAGTTATTTAGGAGTAAATCAGCTTATGGAAGATCTTTCTCTATTCGTCTGTGTTCTCTTTGTCTGCCTCTCTTTCAAGTAAAATGAAAATAAATAATAATAAATAAAAAATTTATTTAAAATGTAAAATGCCAGCCTCAGATATGGGGAAAGAATGACCCATCCCTCATTAGGACAGTGATTCTCCCTATTGCTGCCTCTCCCTGTGGAAGTGAAGTTAGCATCTCTTCCATTCTACAAGCCCCAGAGTCTTCCTCCAGCTGGAGCCATTAGGACAGGGGAGTGGAAACACAGAAAACACTGGGATCTGAGCGGAGAACCACAAGATGGAAGCTGCCTCTGTTTTGGCCCAAGGTTAAGAAAAATGACCATGATGAGGAGGGGTGCGGGTACACACTCTTTTAAAGAGAAAGTAGTCAGAGTGAATTTTCAATTATTAAGCATATTTAAAGAAACACAAGTGCACTATTTTCAAGTACCCACTACCAGAAAACAGGGCAAATAAGTATGTTTTATACAGTTTATACAGAATTGCTTTAAAGAAAGTCTGAGTGACTTGTAATTATCGAACCCATGATTTGAGGATAAATGGGTATTTTGGAAGTGCTTGAGGGTACTATTTAATTCTCTTCCCAATATAAGCATCTGCCTTCAATTTTGTTTGTCATGCTTATTATTATAGTAGAGCTTGCTTTATAGCTGTCCCAGTAATGGCCTTCATTTGACCTGAAATGGGCTCTGCCACAGCAGGAGGCTGACCATGAGCTTCACCTTGAGCCTCAAATTGCACTGGTACAAGGCATTTTATCCAGGAATTTTGTTAAAACCTCGAGGCTTGGTATGGCTCCAAACAGCAGCAACACTTATCACTTGTGTTCTACATCCATGTCTCCGTACTGCCTCGTGCTTCCCAAGATTCACTGTGTCCCTCCTTCCCAAAATTTCCCACTGAAACATGGCAAACATGTGTCCCTACACCTTTTGCTATTCTTATAAAGCTCTCAGTTCTTTGCCCTGGTTCTTGAGGGAGACAGATTGCAGGAGACAGTTCTAGTTCATTTTCTCATTCACCCCATGCCAAGAGGATGGGAAGAGAGGTCAGCCTATTTTTAGATCATTCATGCCACTTCTAGACCATAATTTTTCTTATTGTAAAGAAGTTCCTGCTGGAGTTAGAACTCTGCCATTTGGCTATATGACTGTAATAGAATCCAATTATATTATAAATACATAGTACAAGCTTATTGAAATGGGAGAAATGGTACCAGATAAGTCTGGAAATGAGTTCAAATAGTAGGACCAAAGGCAAAATAGAATGCATGTAACTACTGCACTCTAGTTAATAAAATTGTTTCCCATGGGAACATGGGCTAACCATTCTGATTCTCCTATACATAGTGTGCTGGAATTGAATCATTATGCAAATGGGTGGCAGATGGTGGGAGCCAGGTTTCTCACTGTTGGAGTGAGAAGTTGTAGACAAGCAAGGGGAGAAAGCTAAAATAATGAACATAGTAATTACTTAGATTTGAAGACATCAGTATGTATTCATGTTTAGCTTAAAATAGGTACAGATGATTACATTTAAACATATATACATATGTATTCATATATATCTATATGCACTTGTATATGAGTGTACATATATACTTCCTTGCTCTGTTCTGCTGAAAGGGAGTATATGCATTGGTATCCCAATATTAATAAGCACACCTAGCACCCAGACTTTGCTTCCTAACACCCTTTCTCTAATAAAAGGACCTCAGATCCTTGAAGAAATGACTGATTCTAGGACTGGGTCCATGAAAAATAGACTTACCATCATTCAGTACCAGAAAGTAAGAAAATATTAAACAACAAAAACATAATTATAAAGGTGTATAAAGAGTACGAATACAGGTGACAACAGAAAGAGCTCCAAATGGCCAAAACTGGAACAATTTAAGCAAGAATATACATAAATTAGTAGTAGATCATAGCACAAAGCATAAAAATACAAATCTATAATTCCAAACCCTTATAAATAAATAATTGAATAAACAAATACAATGATGGGAAGAAGACAAATATCTCACACAGAAGAATCCCAAAATATTTATGTAGCTCCTCTGCCCTCAAGGAAGCAGAGCATAACCCCCTCTCCCCGGTAAGTGTGGGCTGAGCAGGGGGACTTCCTTCCACAGTGAACATGAAGGGGAGGACTGGGCTGGGAGGAGTTTTTCAGTGGAGAAACCTGAGAAACATTGCAGCATCCAGGCATTTGAAATTTTCAGTAGCAACAAGTCATATACACAGTAGGTACCCAGGACGCAGTGTGATCAGAATGGCACTTCAGCTCTATGTTCCTCCTTACCTCCATTACCCTAGTCTAATCATCAGGAAAACATCAGACAAACCCCCATCAAAGACATTATATAAAATTCCTGATTCCTCAGATCTGGCAAAGTCACCAAACACAAGAGGAGTATTAGAAACTGTCACCAACATGAAGGGCTTATTGTCCTCGATGGAAATCTGGAACAGGAAAAGGGAAAAAGATAAAAACTAAGGCAATCTTAGTGTTACATTATATAGTTAGCAATAATGTATTCATATTGATTCATTAATTGTAACAAATAACCATACTAATATATGATGTTAATAATAGGAGAAACTGGACACAGGGTATAAGGGAATCTCTATACTGTCTTTGCAACTTTTTAAAATAAATCCAAAACTGTTCTTTGCAGGGCTGGCCATTGTGGTGCAGTGGGCTGATCTGCAGTTTGCGACGCCAAGATTCCATATTGGAGTACCAGCTCAAGTCCTGGCTGCTCCACTTCCTATCCAGCTTCCTTCTATTGCACTTAAGAGGTTAGCAGAAGATGGCCCAAATACTTGGGCTCCTGTACCCAGGTGGAAGACTTGAATAGAGTTCCTAGCTTCTGTCTTTGGCCTGGCCAATAGCTATACTATTTCAGCCATTTGGGGAATGAATCAGTAGATGGAAGATTCTCTCTCTCTGTAGTTCTGCCTTTCAAATACATAAATAAGCAAATCTTTCAAAAACTATGTTCCTTTTAAAATAAAGTATATTTTAAAAGAAAAACTCAAAAACTAGGAAAAATATGCCCCACATCTAAACAGTGATTGTATTTTTCTCAAGGCAACTTTTTCTTTCTTATCTTTATTTAAAAATGAATACCATTGGAATCATTTTGGTTATTTTTAGCTTGTGAAGGCTTGACATAAGCCTAAGAGTTCCAGCATTTGGTTTCTCAGCTTTATCAAGCAAGTGACAGCTGCTACCACACCCAGAGGAAGAGTCCCACTGTGTGAAGCACAGCATAAGAATGCTCACCACCAGGAGCAGCAGTCCTAAGATATCACCCCACTGCATGGTTTGCAGGTGTCAGGGTCACCAAGAAAGACACTGCTCCCACAGGCACTGCATGGACCAACAATTTCTCCCACAAAGAGAAGCAGCAGAGCAAGATGGGCATCAATAGACTTCCCATAGTCAGCCGGTCTTGCCACACAGCCGACACAGGGAGATGGTCTGCAAATACCAATTTATGCTTCAGACCCTGTTTCTTCCTCTGGCAGCAACACAGACAGCAGTGGGTTGGCCATGTGCTGTAGGATGCATACATTTTAAGCAGAATGAAAATGTACACATCAAACATTGAACAAAGAAAAATGATCTCAAGCAAGATGACACACCCAATGTAGGCTGTGCCAGCACCTTGTCTCCATTCTAAGGAAATGCTTTAGGCCCACAGCACACATTTGTGCAACATTTGTGCAGTCACGCAAGGGTCAACAGGCTGTGTGTAACTGCTTTCCCCTACAACTCTCGTTCACAGGAACACATATCAGACAGTATAAACTCCTTTTGAAAAAAAGGAATAAAAGCCATATCATTATCTCTTAGTGGGAGACAGAGGTGAGTCATTTTAAATATCAAGGGATTGAATATGGCAGGCAATCTTTACTATAGGTACAATTACTTTTGCAAATTAATCTTTAGGAATAGTTCCAGAAAGGTAACTGCAAAGCTAATAATGTTTAGTAGAAATAAAATCTCAAGCTCTCCAAAAACAGTAACTCCACCTGTATTACAGAATTCAGAGAGAGATGATCAGAGCTGACTGTCTTTTATGGAGCATGGCAGTGACAGCAGTTCTAAACCTTGGCTGATACATAAATCTTTCTGATACCTGCTCTTCATAATGGCCCAAAGTGTCAAATTTCAGTAACAGTTTATTTGCCAGTAAGATGGTTGTTTCCACTTTCAGGTATATTTCAAAATCAAGTTATACAAATCAAGACTAAAATACTTCTGGATGATTTGCTTTTTCTTTTGGACACAAATGAAAAGCAGTTGTGAACTATGGAGATGAATACTGCTCAGAAAATGACCAGTATCCAATTGTTATCTAGAAAGGTAGCACTGGTAGAGAAGTTCAGAGTCTAAGTTCATATTGAACTTTGGGCAATTATTTAAACTTCCAGAGCCTGGGTTTCTTCATTTGTAAAATACTCATATAAATATTTATAGTCCCTAACTCATAGGGTGGTTGTGAGGGTTAAATGAGTTAATACATGTCAAGTACATAAAATGGTATCTGGCATATAGCAAGTTCACTAAGAAAGTTAGCTGTTATGTTCTGTAAGGACACTCAATGGCTTTTAGACATCTCCTTCTTAATCCCCTTCATATTCCACTTAGATCTTCAACCCCAGCATCATGTTGACCCCCTGCACCCTTGCCAGGTTCTTATTCACTTCTCCATAGCACAGCCATTCTCTGAACCCAGGAGCAAAGCCTCTCAAATCCTTCCTTCCTCAATCCTCTTACCATGGAAGTTGCTACATCCTATAACTCTACTTTTGGTTTATATCTTGAGTTTTTCTCCATTCCCATCACTGAGCATAAGCAATGTATAGTCTGTTAACATTATATCACTTCCTTCATGCAATTCAATCCACTCATATCCTCCTGCCAGGTTAAACTTTTTCTCATTTTAATATCAGCTTTGTTGAGATACAATTTACTTTCCATAACACTCATATTTTTAAAATGGTTTTTAGTTATTCATAGACTTGTGCAACCATTACCATCATGTAATTATACAACATTTCCTTCATCCTGAAAAGGAACCCCATACCCATTCACAGTTACTCCTCTTTATTTCCAATCCCTAGCCACACACAACCCTTACTCTACTTTCTGTCTCCAAAGACTTGCCTAATCTGGATTTTTCAGATAAATTGATCATATAATTTGTAGTTTTCACTTTGCATGGAGATTTCCAGGTTCATCCACATCATAGCGTAGATTTGTATTTCATTCCTTTTTATGGCCAAATATTATTCTGTTATATGAATATAACATTTTTAAAATCATTCATCAATTGATAGACATTTGGGTTGTTTGCCTACTATCAATAGAACTGTGATGCACACTTCTGTACAGATACTTTTGTGAAGCTATGTTTTCTGTTCTCTTGGGTATATTTTAGGAGTGGAATTGCTTGGTCATATTGTAAATCTGTGTCTAGCTTTGTAAGGCTCCGCCACTGTTTTCTAATGAAGCTGCACCATTTAACTTCCCATCAATAAATATATCAGGTTTCCAATTTCTACATCCTCAACACTTGTTATTATCTATCTTTTATTATAGTTAGCTTAGTGAGTGTGAAGCATTGTAAATTAGATTTTTAAGAATATAAACTAATTTTATTTATATCTATTCAAAATTATTTACTCAATTTTTATATTTTTATCTTCACATTGTTGAGTTATAATAATTTGTTATATATTCTGTATTTTGACAAGTTATTAGGTAAATGTGTTGCAAATATTTTTGCCCATTCTGTGGGTATTGGCTTTTTTTTGGAAGATTGAACAAATTGTATATGTTTACTAGATCAATTTGTCTATCAAAATAAACAATGTTGTAGCAGTCATTATTTTCAAGCATGACATAACATTTATAAAATTTAACTATATGTTGGATCATAAAGTATAAAGATCTCACCAACTTTCAAAAGATTGAGATCATATTGAATGTTTCATGTCTGTAATTCATTTATGCTAGAAATCAATATGAAAAGCAACTAGAAAACACCTATATGTTTAATTTTTAATGTTTTAAAGATTATTTATTATTTGAAAGGTAGTGTTACAGAGAGGCAGAGGCAGAGAGAGAGAGAGACAGAGAGAGAACTTCCATCTGCTGGTTCACTCCCCAAATGGCCACAATAACCGGAGCTGTGAAGATCCAAAGCCAGGAGCCAGGAGCTTCTTCCAGGTCTCCCACACAGGTGCAGGGGACCAAGCACTGGAGCCATCTTCTACTGCTTTCCCAGGCCATAGCAGAAAGCTGGATTGGAAATGAAGCAGTCGGGACTTGAACCAGTGCCCATATGGGATGTCTGCACTGCAAGCAGCTGCTTCACCCAATACGCCACAGTGCCGGCCCCTAATTTTTAATTTTAATTAGTTTTTAACAGATTCAATGTGATTTATAAATATAATTCTAAGAAGTTAATGAAATTCCCTTCCTCCCTCCCTCCTTCCCTTTTTTCTCTACCATCCTCTTTCTTTGTGTTTGTCTCTTTTAAGTTTTGGGATAACGTATTTTAAAATTACATTACAGTAAAAAGGCTTAATATTTCACCAAATAAGAAATTTAACAAGTAAGAAGCAAAATGAATCTAATCTAGTGGGCATATAGATAGCAGCTATAAATAGCTGAATGGGAAAATGATCATTTCCCCCATATACAGTAAATTTTAAAGTAATCACAGATCATTAAAACAACAGTAGTATAACATTCTTAACTATTGGTTTGACAAAGGTATAAAACAAAGTTTTACAAAACTATATTTGCAGGCTACTGATACATACAGACATTCTTTCTTTTCTTTCTTTCTCCTTTCTCTTTTTGCTTGTTTTTAAATTTTAGTTCCCACATATAAGGGAGGACATGCAATATTTGTCTTTCTGGGTCCGGCTTACTTCACTCAACATGATGTCTTCCAGTTGCATCCATTTTGCTGCAAATGGTACAATTCCATTTTTTGTAGCTGAATAATATTCCATTGTATATATACATTACATATTCTTTATCCATTTATCTGATGATGAACACCATGATCAGTTCCAAATTTTGGCTATTGTGCTACTATAAACGTGGTGGTACAAGTACCTTTTTACTATATTGTCTTTAAGTCTTTTGTGTATATACTCAGTAGTGGGACTGCTGGATCATATGGCAAGTCTATTCTAGTTTTTTAAGAGATCTCCACAATGTTTTCCACAGTGGCTGCACTAATTTTAAAAACAAATAGCCAACAAATATATTTTAAAGTGCTCAACATCACAAGCCATCAGGGAAATACAAATTAAAACCAAAATAAGAGATCACCTCACCCCTGTCACTAAAATCCAAAACACAGAGAGTAACAAATGCTGGTGAGAATGTGGAGAAAGGGGAACACTTATGCAATGTTGGCGGGAATGTAAATTAGTAAAACCACTGTGGAATATAAATTAGGGTACTGACTTTTCACTTTCTTTATGTTGTCCTTTGAAACACAAAGATTTTTAATATTGAAACATTGCATTTTATCTAATTTTACTTTTGTTGTTTATGCTCTTGGTATCATATATAGAAAACTGTTGTGCATCCAAGGTTGTAAGACTTACTCCTGTACTCTATTCTAAGAATTTGATTAGCTCTAATATTTGGGTCTATGATTCATTTTTAGTTATTTTTTGTGTATGGTGGGAGGTAATGGTCCAGTTGCATTTTTTTTCATGGGAACATCCAGATTTCCCAGCACTATTTGTCAAAATAGTAGTCTCTTCCCTGTTGATTTGTCTTTGCACACTTGTTGAATATCAACTCACCATAAAGGTGAGGGTTTATTTCCAGACTCTCCATTTTTTTCCATTTATCTATATGTTTTTGTTATGCCAATACCATAGTCTTGATTACTGCAATTGTGTAGTGAATTTTGAAATTGGAAAGTATGAGTCCTCAAAAATTTTACTCTTGTCTTTCAAAATTATTTTGGCCATTCTGGGTACTTTGCACTTCTATATGAATTTTATGATATCTATCTTGTCAATTTCTGTAAAGAAAAAAAAAGCAGCTAGGATTTTAATAGGGATTTTATTGAACCTGTAGATCAATTTTGTGAGTACTGCCATCTCAGCAATATTAACTCTTCCAATCCAGGAAGATAGAATACTTTTCCATTGACTTGGATTTTCTTTAATTTCTTCCAATTACTGTTTTACAGTTTCCAGAGTACAAGTTTTATGCTTCTGTGATGGTTAATTTCAGGTGAACTGAGTGGGAAGACCCTAACCAGCTACGGACCTCAAGTTCTGCTCTTCCTGCTGGAGCAGGCAGGTTTAATGCTGCTGCTGCCCTTGAACATCAGACTCCAGTTTCTTCAGAGTTTGGAGTCTGGGACTTGACCAGGTGGCCCTCTGCGGCTTCACAGGACTGGGGGCCTCAGACCGCAGGCAGGACCCTTGTTCGTCATCGTGCTGTGACTTCTGGTTTCTTGGATTAAGCCAGCATTATTAACTCTCCAACATGCAGATGGCCACTGTAGAACTTTTCAACCACTGCGATTTTCTAGGCCAATTCTCAAATAAATTCTTCCATCTCTTTTCTATAGATATATACATACAGATAAAGATTCTACTGGTTCTGGTCCTCTGGAGAACCCTAATTCAACTTCTTGTCTTAAGTTTATTCCTGATTATTTTATTCTTCTTTATGCTATAAATGGAATTATTTTATTTCATGTTAATGTTTTTTCATTGCTAGAGCATAGAAATATGATTATACCTTGCACACCAAATTAATAGATTTAACAACTTTGACTTGATGCTACAATGGGTGAAGCCCTAATTTTGGAGGAATGTGAATTTTGAAGGGGAAGAGGATAGACTATGGAAGATGGAATTTTTCTGTGCAAATGCTCAGAAGCTATAAACATGACAAACTACCATTCCTGTGATCTTGTTATATGGCATAGCTGACCTTAAGATAGGAACATGATCCAGGTGGGCCTGAAAGGAATCTTGTGGTCTCCTGGGACCAGAGAGAGGGAAGAAGGGGGGTGGGAGATGGTTCAGTGCTTGATGCAGAGTTGTAGTTTCAGAAAATGAACAAGTTCTGGAGATCAGTGGTGGTGTGATGGCTTCCCAGTAGTACAGAGGTAATTGATGCCACTAAACAGTACACTTAAAGATAGTTAAAACAAAAAACAAAACAAAACAGGCCAGCGCCGCGGCTCACTAGGCTAATCCTCCGCCTTGCGGCGCCGGCACACCGGGTTCTAGTCCCGGTTGGGGCGCCGGATTCTGTCCTGGTTGCCCCTCTTCCAGGCCAGCTCTCTGCTGTGGCCAGGGAGTGCAGTGGAGGATGGCCCAAGTGCTTGGGCCCTGCACCCCATGGGAGACCAGGAGAAGCATCTGGCTCCTGCCTTTGGATCAGCACGGTACGCCAGCCGCAGCGCACCGGCCACGGTGAACCAACAGCACAGGAAGACCTTTCTCTCTGTCTCTGTCTCTCACTGTCCACTCTGCCTGTCAAAAAAAAAAAAAAAAAGATAGTTAAAATGGCAAATAAATATTTCAGCACAATAAAAGGGGGGGGCATTAGATCAGCTCCCTTTCTTTGGAAATCATTGATTTGCATCAAAGGAATTTCATTGTGAGTAGCTTTCTATAACAAAACTTTCATTCCTATCTACATATTTGTGCAAAAAATTTTCTCAGAATTTACAGCTTTTAAATTAAAACTTAGGAACATAATTTCTGCTGAATTATATGTTTTAGCATCATTTAGAGACATGAATTAATTAAAACAACACAGCACTATCTCAATAAAGATGCATTCGCAATAAAATTTTACGTTTATGCTTCATTATATTGATTAAATCTGTAATATATTTTTGTTGTTTTGATCAATTATGTACTAATAGTAAGCATATTGATGACTTAGTAAACAGAACATTCAAAGGAAATAAAAATTACTAAGGTTTCAGAAATGTAATTTTATGGGAATAACTATAAGTGATTAGTTGAAGACTTTCCAACTCTAAGAATGCTGCATTACAAATTTTGAAGGAAGAAAGAACTGTAAATCTAGCTTAAGTTGGAAATTAGAATAATGGAAAATGTCTGGCTATTGAAGACAATATCCTTCTTGTACTTTTGAAATAGATGATGGTATATCTCAAATGCTATAATATTTTGAGTCCTTGATAGATATATTTAAACAATGTAAACATTTGTATTTTAAAGTCAAATCAGAAGTTTTGTATTCTTTCAAGTAGTTACACTTCTTTTGACATGTTATAATGTTTATTTCTATTATTTTATTCTTGAAAATTTACCATGGGGCTGGTGCTGTGGAGTAGTGGGTCAAGCCACCGCCTGCAGTGCCAGAATCCCATATGGATGCTAGTTCAAGTCCCAGCTGCTTCACTTCCTATCCAGCTCTCTGCTATGGCCTGGGAAAGCAGTAGAAGATGGCCTAAGTCCTTGGGCCTCTGCACCCATGAGAGAGACCTGGAAGAAGCTCCTGGCTCCTGGCTTTGGATCAGTGCAGCTCTGGCCATTGCGGCCAATTGGGGAGTGAATCAGTGTGGATGGAAGACCTCTCTCTCTCTCTCTGCTTCTCCTTCTCTCTCTGTGTAACTCTTTCAAATAAATAAATAAATCTTTAAAAAGAAAAATAAAAAAGAAAATTTACCATGAATACCTAGTACAACATAGTCAATATAATTGGCCTTCTGCCTGATGACATTAAATATCCTTCCCAATTTACATATTATTAGTTATCAAGTACTTTAATTCCACACTTTGTTTTAAACTCTCATAAACTTCACTATCATTATATTCCATAATGTGTATTTTTAAGCCTATTTATTAGTTTCTTTGCTCACCATCCATTCTTGCTTCTCAGACCTTCGTCTAGAATAATTCTTCTTTCTTATACACATCCTCTAGAAGTTGCTATGTTGCAAGAAGATATGTTGATAAATTCTCTCACTTTTGGTTATCTGAAATTGCCTTTGTCTTGATGGATATTATTCTTTAAAGACAACTTTGGTGTGCACAAAGCAGTTCTTTTTGTTTTTCAGATCTTATTCCTGTCTTCTGCTTCTATTGTTGCCATTGAAGTCACCGTTACAGTGCTGACCAATTATCTGCAATCTGTCTTTATTCTCTAGGTAATTTGGGGATTTCCTTTTTTTGGAGTTGTACAGCTTTATTATAATTAGTCTTAAGTTTCTTTTGATTTTTTTTTTCCATATTGTCATCTATTTTATTGATCTATTCATGATTTTTTTTTATCTTTTATTTAATGAATATAAATTTCCAAAGTACGTCTCATGGGTTACAATGGCTTTCCCCCCCCATACCGTCCCTCCCACCCACCACCCTCCCCTTTCCCACTCCCTCTCCCCTTCCATTCACATCAAGATTCATTTTCGATTATCTTAGTATACAGAAGATCAGCTTAGTATACCTTAAGTAAGGATTTCAACAGTTTGTTCCCACACAGAAACATAAAGTGAAAAATAATAGATGATTTTTTTTTAAATGATGATGAAATCAGATCAGACCTATTGTCATGTTTAATCCCAGTGAGAGTCAAGTTGGGAATTGATAGTTTCTTTTCTTTTTTTTTTTTTTTAACAGAAGATCAGTTTAGTGTACATTAAGTAAAGATTTCAACAGTTTGCACCCCCATAGAAACACAAAGTGAAATATACTGTTTGAGTACTCGTTATAGCATTAAGCCTCAGTGTACAGCACATTAAGGACAGAGATCCTACATGAGGAGTAAGTGCACAGTGACTCCTGTTGTTGACTTTACAAATTGACACTCCTGTTTATGGCATCAGTAATCTCCCTATGCTCCAGTCATGAGTTTCCAAGGCTATGGAAGCCCCTTGAGTTCTCCGACTCTTATCTTGTTTAGACAAGGTCATAGTCAAAGTGGAGGTTCTCTCCTCCCTTCAGAGAAAGGCACCTCCCTCTTTGAAGACCTGTTCTTTCCACTGGGATCTCACTCACAGAGATCTTTTTGCCAGAGTGTCTTGGCTTTCCATGCCTGAAATACTCTCATGGGCTTTTCAGTCAGATCCGAGTGCCTTTAGGGCTGATTCTGCCCTGACTGCTAATGGACAACTTAATACATTATCCCTCATAGTATTTTTTTTTTTGTCTGTTCTACTTAATATGACTGGTTTAATTCTGTAATTAATACACAGTTATTCTTAAGTGTTGAAAATTAACTGAAATGTGATCCCTGTTAAACATAAAAGTGGGAATAAGAGAGGGAAGAGATGTATAATTTGGGGCATGCTCGGGCTGACTTGCCCCAATTGGTAGAGTTGGAAACATACTAGGGGATTCCAATTCAATCCCATCAAGGTGGCATGTGCCAATGCCATCTCACTATTCCAAGTGATCAATTTCAGTTCACAATTGATCATAATGAAAGGACTAAGAGTCAAAGGGAGCACATAAACAAGTCTAGTATCTGCTAACACTAACCGATAGAATAAATAAAGGGGAGAGTGATCCAACATGGGAAGTGAGATACTCAGCAGACTCATAGAATGGCAGATGTCCTAAATAGCACTCTGGCCTCAGAATCAGCCCTAAAGTTTCTTTTGATTTATACTACTTGGTATAAATGAATTCTTCAATTAATTTTGGAAAACACGTATAATCATTATCTTCTCAAATATTGCTATGCTCCATTCTCTTTATTTTCTGCCTGTGATTCTGACTATGGTTATTTTCAAACTCTTTGGTGCATGTGGTCATCTGGTGCATATGGTCATTATTAACTAATACCTGTGATTCAAGAAGTCAGCAGTGTGGTTGAATCTACAAATCCAACAATCATCCAGGTGAAGCTCTTGCCACTACTGGTTCTTTCACCATACTTCAAGTCACATGGTGTTAGACTTTCTTTTTCTATGTTCCATGTTTTTTTCATGTTTTACACTTCATGTTTATTTATGTAGTATTATAGTTAATTTCTTTGAGTACAATTTCTATATCCATGTTAATTGATTTTTCTTTTCTTACATCCATTTCCAACAACTGTATTTTTTCTCCTAAAATTATAGTTCATGGTTTAAAATATATGCCTGGGCATTTAACAAAGTGTCTTGTTACTTGTACAGTTTTTCTTATTCCCTCTTTCATTTCTTGAAATAATATTAAAATGCTATTTTATGTCCTACCTCTATGGAATGATATTTTATGATTTTCTCATCTGAAGTCTTTGTGGATCTAAATGTATGGTAGGTTACTGACACAAATTGTTCCTCATGTATTTTAGTTCTTTTCCAGGCTTAGTAATTTTTGTGGGTCATATTTGGTTGACCTTGAATAATGGAAAACCTGAGAACATAAATGAAGATACTTTCACCAAAGAGGCTTTGGTTTCTCTCAGCTATGAGATGGGATAAACTGCCACTTGCAGCACCATTAAGTTTTCTAGGCTTCAAGACCCTCTGGCCGGTGCCGCGGCTCACTAGGCTAATCCTCCACCTTGCGGCACCGGCACACCGGGTTCTAGTCCCAGTTGGGGCACCGGATTCTGTCCCAGTTGCCCCTCTTCCAGACCAGCTCTCTGCTGTGGCCAGGGAGTACAGTGGAGGATGGCCCAAGTCCTTGGGCCCTGCACCCCACGGGAGACCAGGATAAGCACCTGGCTCCTGCCATCGGATCAGCACGGTGCGCCGGCAGCAGTGCTCTGGCTGCAGCGGCCATTGGAGGGTGAACCAACGGCAAAGGAAGACCTTTCTCTCTGTCTCTCTCTCTCACTGTCCACTCAGCCTGTCAAAAAAAAAAAAAAAAAAAAGACCCTCTAGGAAACTCAGGTTTAGCAAATTCCCATGCACTTCTTGTCATCAGCCATGGCAGTTCTTGGTGGCAATGACAATTTGGCCCCCACCTTTGTTGGAATCCTCCTTTATTATGTGTTCATTGTTTGCTGAGTCCTCACAAATTTTTCCTTTCTTCTCACCCTCACCCTTGGCGTTTTGGAAGTTTCCCTTGTATTTAACTTCAAACCCCCAAACGTAGCGACTAGGTCCTATGAAGTAGCATTTTTCCTCATAGCAGATTCCCAGCCCCACCCCCGTACACACACATATACACACACACACACATTCAAACCAATAGATTCCCAAAGCTATAAGTTATGAAAAGAATTCTCACCTGAACCTCCCTCACAATTGACTAGGTATGACCCTCAACTCAGTGCATGGTTATTTCCTCCAGGTCCTGACCATAATGTTTGAATACATTTCAGTATCTGGAAAAATAACATTATATTCCCAATTCATAGAGTAAGAACTAGAAAAATAAGTTCAAGTTGAGCTTATGTATCTTTCTGTGCATCGCAGTAAGCCAGGAATAATTCTATACCTCTAGGAGAAGCACAGAGCTTCTTTCTACCATTGAAGGCAAGAAAATGCAATGTGTAATTCTAACATGCCCAGTATAATTCTCTAGTTAATACAAAAGATTAATGAGTCTCAGAAAATAATAGTCAATTTTCATAACTTGAACTAGTTAGTGGATGATTCCAGTAAAAGCTACTATTTCAGATGTAATCTTTTTAATGGTGCAGCCACTGCACCTGGCAACAGTCATTGATCCAATGTTTTCTTTTTTCAATCTCAACAAATGGAAAGCACAAGAAACCACTATCTTCCCATGGAAGAGAGTACTACATCTTTGTTATCCTATTGCAAGATACACCAACTCCTCAGCTCTGTTTCACAATTTAGTTCTCAGAGATCTTGACTATTTCTCATTCCACAGATATCTCACTGGTTCATCATATTGATGGTAATAATATAGCCTGAAGAGGAAAGAACAGCTGTTAACCAGAGGCCCAAGTTAGAAAAATGCTCATTAAAAAAATGGAAGATATGCTTCACAAAATTAGAACGCTCTGATAGGTCAGTGAAGTTTTTGGCAGACCAGTAGTATCCTGGCTCAAGTCAGCATCTTTCCTCCCAAACTAAATAGAAGTTGCAATATCCTACATATACAACTCTGGGAGGAATCATTGCATTCTGGAAGTTATATTCAGATACACTATCTTTACAAGATAAATTGTTTACCTGATGACTTGAAACAACACCAAATTTGAATAAAGCCCAGAACAAGGGTTTTCATTTTACCTAAGCTGCACCAGAGACAGTCCTGCGCTATTGTCCCTATGAATCAGCCAATTTAATGGTCCAGCAGATTAAACTCCTAGGGCATATTAAGATAACGTGTGAATCCTGTATCAAATCCCAATAAAAGAATCAGGCCAGAGTCTCATAGGAATGTGGAAGATTACAACCTGTTGGGAATATAACTATCATTCATATGAAAAACAGTAGTTTGCTTGCAGCTGGGTCCTGCTAACCAAGTATGTCTGGTGATCAGTAATCTCAGCTGACCATCATTAACTTGGAGTTATCCAATCCATCTAGCCCTAAACTGGCTCCAAGTGATGGACCTCACAATCAAGGAGAAGTCTCTACATTACAGATTTGCATTAGGAAGATCCTCAAAAAAAAAGCATGAATAAAACTTTTGTTCTCTTCCAACAGGGCTGCATCTCCCATGCTGCCATTTCCCCCTCAGCTCACTTCATGGGTGCACACTGCCAGGTGGTAATTCCTGGATGACTAGGTGATATGAAAGAGGAATCTGTGACTGACAAGAGGCACAGGTAGACCACCATGATCATAGAGCCTACTCAGGTGTGGTTCTGAAGAGAAGTGGAGGAGAGAACTCTTCCAAATAGGCAGAACTTCAAGTACATGTCTTTGTCTACATTATGCAGGAAAATATTCTGACTGATAAGATCTAGTAGATTGTCAAGCCCTTAGAAAATACAGAGTCAAAACATTGATAACAAGGAGAATATATGTGTCTTACTTGATGATCATCATAATGCCTCCACTATACAGAAGGTTCTTAGTAGGCGGGTGAGGCTTAACTAACCTGTGGTATCAGTTAGCCCTTTCTCCAGCCAGCCTATCCCTGTTTAGTGGATTTCTGAAATGATCCATATTGTCAAAGCCAGAGGTTATGTATGCGCTCATTAACAAAGATATACTTTCCCTATGTTTGACTTGGCTACTGTCAGAGTCAGGTGCCAAGTTTACCAGTGAAGTAACTGATCTTGAGCCTCTCACCTCCCTGGCAATATGGTAAAATAATTATGCTAGGAATCCACTGAATTCTGTTATATCCTTGCAGCATACTTTTATTTATTTATTTATTATTATTTATTTATTTTGCATTTGGGTGTGCCTTCCATTTCTGACAGTCTTCTCAAGTAACACTAAACATAAACCTATGAGATGGCTTTTTTTTTTTTATCCTCATGGATTGTCACATATTCTCGATTCCGGCCAAGTCCTTTTAGCCATAAAAAGGAGTAAGGCAGTGGCATAAAAATTCAGTAGTCATATCTGTTTTCTCATCACCCAGATGTAGCTGGAATTACCTATTAAAGATTCATTATTATGTCAGCCAGTACACAACATTTTTACAAGCTTGAAATGCCAGTCTAGAGGATTTTGTAAATTCTCTGAAGAGGAATCAGTTTACAGCATGAAGACATGAATTCCAGCGCTAAGGGATGAATGAGCTTGGCTCTTCTTACAGTTCCACCCAATGACTCATTCAGAAACTTTGTACTCTGATGATGTAGAGTTTTCCATATCCAACACAGAAATGTTGCCATCAAAAGATTTAACAATAATCCCACTGAATTAGAAGTGGCAGTTGTCTTCTGTGCAGTTAGGACACTGGATAAAACAACAAAGAAATAGTGTGTGATCCTAGCTCACAATGAAAAGCAGGATAAATGCTACAAAATGTGAGCAAGAAGGACTGTTGGCAAGAATACAGTTGACCCTAAAGAGTCATTTTTAGTCAAGAGGTAAGATTAATGGAAGAGTCTGAAATCCAAAATATACTGGGCACTGAGAGTTCAGACTCCTCAGAAATGAAGATTTCAGTAAGAATTCCACAAGCCTAAAGTGCTGGATCATGTCATTGTAGATGGAAGAATTATAACATCTACCCATATTTTCTTCCTTCTCATCTTATATACAGAGTCATGCCCTTTTTCTTTTGAATCCCCCCTTTTTCTTTAGCATAGCTACCTTACTATTTAGTACTTACATTGCAGAATTGGGAATGAGAACTGATGGAGACCCTAAACAAATTTTAATTTCCTCCCTTTAAGAGTTTCTGATCATGCAAACAGTGGTTGCACAACATTAATCAACTTTTTGGAAGTGTAAATATGAAACCAGATTTTTATCTCTGTGTATATAGAAAATAACACATGAAAAAGATAAAGTGTATAGTTGAATTAATTTTTATTGACTGAATACATGGAAGGGATAGGTAGACTGATGTGCAGTAGAGCAAAGAAAGTATGTATATGATATCTTCTTTGAAGGGAAATTCTGCACTCTATTTCTTCCTTTTGGAACTCATATTAAACACAATATGTTAGATAATGTTAGAATAGTCTTTATTTCTTTTTATCTCTAGTTCAAATCATCCATAATTTTTATCTAAGTCACATTACAATTAGTTTTCTACAGATTTACATTCCAGTTCACTAATTCACATTTTTGTGTTTATATTTTAATTTCTAGAGGTTTTACTTGGTCTATTTGGCACTATATTTCTTATTATAATAATTTTAATGTACACTCTTAAAATCTGACAGATAAATGTGACATCTAAATTTGTTAGGATTGTGATCTTGATAGTTGTTCATTTTTTTTGCTGAGTCATGTTCAGGATGAATTATTTTCTTGACTATTTTGTCATTTTAGATTGTGAGTTTGTCTTCAGAATGTCTGAAAATTCTTTGGCCTGAGATGTATGTTTGCCTTTCCCAGGTGTTCATGGATCTCACTTATCTGTGGCCACTTCACATGATGATTCTCTGCTAGTGGGTTCATGAAACATACAGGGTAGTATATTTGAACAACAAACTGTAAGATGACAAGCATATGATTATAAAATTGTCCAGGGGAACCTTGGATAGCAAAGCTTCCACATGGTCTCCTTGTGTAGGCAAGCAGATTTATTTTCCAGTTTCTCTGCCTCAAAGTGTTACTCTTCTACAGTCCGAACTTCATTCATGTCTCTCAGTTTCAAATCCTGACTCTTACAGGCCCTCCACCTTGCCTGTCCCTCCACAGTGTTACAATCTAACTCCACAGCTGGTAAGGACTATTGGCAGCCACCTGCTTACACATACACATACAGTATTAGCAGTAGCTGCTCCAGTATCAGATATGGCTTTTTATCCACTTTCTCCCTGGAGATTATGTTTTGTGAATTCATCTAAGCATTTTAAGGAGCAATTTAAAAAATCTGTCCATGCAGAACTCCTAAATGTTTTATTATGGGAGAATTTACAAGCTATTTCATATAAAAATATTGTCTAATAAGAAAGCCTTGTGGTAATCCATTACAAAGGCTGGCGAGATCATGAATTTTAGAGAAAGGAAAAAGAAAATGGATGAAGGGGAGGGGGAAAAGACAGGCACTTCTGTCAGAAGAGCAGCACCTGAAAGAGTCTACTATAAGGGAGCAGCCTTTTAGTGTAGGTGCTAGGATGCCCACATCCCACACTTCAGTACCCTGATTCCACACCGGAATCTGACTCCTGACTCCAGCTTCCTGCTAATGCACTCTGGAAGCAGCAGTGACAGGCTGAGAAATTGGGTTCCTACCATCCATGTAAGAAACTTGGATTGAGTTCTGGCTTCTGGGTTTGAATTGACCCAGCCCTGGATGTTGTATACATTTGGGAGGTGATCCAGCAGCTCGATTGCTCTCTCTCTCTCTCTCTCTCTCTCTCTCTCTCTCTCTCTTCTCTTTCTCTTTCTCTCTTTCAAAAAAAAAAAAAAAAGAATCCACATTAAGAAAGGGTAAGGGTAAAGGAATTGTTTTCCATGATTGAAAAGAAAATCATTGATCCACTCAGAGGGATGATTAAATAAATGGATACAGAAGTGAGTGAATAAGTGTGCTGGAACATATGGTTCGGGAGGTAATAGGAAATTTATATTAAAGATCTCTATCAGGTTGCTGTTAAAAGCAAATAGAGTATGTGGCATTAAGATCCAGTTCAGATGCCCAGTTCCAAGGGGGAAAGAAACATGAGAAAAAAAGCCCAACTGAAAGTTCATTTGACCAAAGGAAGTATAATAGAACTAAGAAGCGACTATTAAAGTCCAAAAGGAGACTGAACACTCTGATACAATTTGACATTGAACAAGTGTTGATAGATTAGCATCCACAAGCACTTCTGACAAGATATCATTCCCTCAGGCTGTGGATAAACCTGGATGTGGGCAACTGACAGCCTGCAACACACACACCACTTTATTCTACCTTGTTCGCATTTTATGATTACGAATCAGTTTTCTTTGATGTGCCCCATTTTTCACTGCAGCATCTTCGTCTCCGTGCCTTTATCAGTTATAACTTCATCAGAGCATTTCAGTGCACCGTTTACAAAATTGCTTTTTCTGAAACTTAGAGAGTACAAAGCAGTGCAATTCTACAGAACAAAAGAGAAGATAGAAGCACTACCTAGAGACTCCAGCACAGATGGCCTTCATTTTTCTAACAAAACACTCCTGCGAGATGTTTTGCCAATAAATTTCTTTATGAGTTACAGTAAAATGAAATTATCATTGAGTTGATAATACATGCAGGTTTTCTCCATAGGTGGATGAGAGAAGAAAGTAAAGGCCTTGGATGTAATATGAAGGCTTTCATGGAATACTCGAATGAATGGTTTAAATATTCAAAATATAGAATATCCACATGCAAGCTTCCCTCTCAATTTCTCAGCTCATAATATATTCAGTTATTCCTATTACAAATGAGAAATGCATTTTCTTTATAGGAAGCTCTGGTTTATGACCTTCCCTGCATCCTCAGGCTTCCCCAAGTCAAAGGGTCTTCAAAATGTACGTTATGAGAAAGCTATGGATTTGGTATTTTTTCACCAAGATAAACATATATTTTAATTTCATTTCCATCACGTTTTTGAAGAATGCTTGTATAACAGAAGGCCGATAGTAGAGGTTTACCAAATCTAATTTGTAGAAGCTACTTGCTCCCATTTCAGCTTTGGTATCCTTTTCAGTTGACAAAATTGCTTATATATAGTCTATCATCCTATGCAGTAATATAATACTAATTACCACAACATGATCAGCTCCAATGGCTTCATTCACAATTGTGACCCTATAAAAAACCTGCAATCCATGAATAAACAACCTGATAAATATTATTTATGAGAGTAACATCATGTCCTTAAAAGTCAGATTTCTCCTGCTATCAATCAAGTTGGCATTTTGCAAGGTAGCTTCTGCAATCCCTTAAAGGTCAGATCCCATGGTCAGATCAGTGTCTCCTTGTTTAATTCTCCTTATGACACTAAGTCACCAGTCCAGAGCAGGTAATCTATCCTCTGTTGGCCTCACTCTGTAGAGTGAGGGCAGGCTACCATTTGCAACTAAGCTAACAAAGTTCAATTAATGTCAATGAAGCCTTGACTATAAATTTTCTTGTGATGCATCTGCAAGAGTACCAGGTGCTACTCTCCTAACTACTAATCATTTTAAATTGCAAATATTTGGTTTAAAAGTTGAACAGAGGCCATTTGTATTATATTGCAGGGCCACTTCACATAACAAAGTATCCTAGTTTGACACAAAATAAACACCTGCCACACTAGGTATCCAGCTAATACCCTCCTCTATAAAAACATGGGCCACATCATTTACTTAGAGGAAATAACATGCAGCACTCCAGTTGCCCTCATGGAAAGCTCCTGCCTAGGTGAGCATTAACTTCCATGAGAGTCAGACTGGGTGGTCAGCTAACCTACCGCATCTGTTCTACATCCAGTCCAGTGAATAGGAAAAGGCTGATGATTGTTGAATTCCAGCAGCCCTAGAGACCACGAGCAGCAAGGTGCCCACTTCTACCTGGGGCTGGGTCTAGTGTTTCACTTACACAGTTGCTGTAGTTGTGCCTTATCTTTCCTCTTTTTATTTCCTGGCAGTTCTAGCAGATGGATCAGTCAAAGCCCCAGAGCCCTTGAGCTCTCAAAGGAGAACCCTGTTAGACCCAATGTTAGAATGAATGTACTCTCCTTCTCTGATGATACTTATTCTTTCCATTAGCAAATAAAAGTGAGTTGAGCATGACATTTAAATCAGTCCTTCCCTGTTTCTGCTAGGTTTTATCGTTGTTTGAAATTTTTACCAGTCAGGATGTCTATTTGAGCTGCAACTCATTCCATTTTCAAGCTGTATGGTTCTCCCCTTTACTTCTTCCTCTTGCAGCTTTTGTTCAAGTATTTCTTTTTTTCAGAAGAATCAGAGTTCTAGAATATTCATTGGCACAGTAAACATTCTGAGAGGCCTTGTTTAATAGCTCTTTCTTCACTTATATTTGATCACATCCACCTTCCATGAGGACAATGCTTAGGTATGTGTATGGGGTAGACAAGGGCCAGGGAGTAATCCGCATACTGCAGCTTCTCCTGGTTTTAAAGAGACAAATATATGTGCTGTTTTAAATAGCCAATGCCTTCTCTTGGTCTGCATGTTACAAATAAACTTTATGAAATACCCTGGATTTCTTTAACTCCTTTTTCCCTGCCGCACTGACTGGATCTTACATATGATGCTCTCTGAATTTTCAGATATTTATCTTTGAATAAAATTCCTATAAAATCTAGAAGTTTGATTTCAATAAAATTAGTACACATCCGTTCAAATATCACTTCTGGTGCTCCAAACAAAGATCATGAGAAGAAATTTTCTCTGTCGCCTTGGCCCTTCCCGCACCCTTCCACATGGCACTCAGGAAGCCACCAGGTGTTTTCACTGCCATCCTCATTTGTTTGGTGACTGTCTGGGAATCTGAACACCTGTGCACTGTTCTCTTTCAGCCTCTCAGGATGGATCCTGCAGCTGAGCAGAACCTCCAAGATCTGTTTATATCATGCGTTCAATCCCTGCTCCAGGAAGTCCACCACAGCCTTCAGTTACATGATCAGATCTAGCGCCCAACCAGTGACACCACCTGACCACAGTACCCTCTGAATCCCTCCTCAGATTCATGCAGAAATTGTTCTGTCCCCTCCAGGTGACAAAGGGACTCAGGATTTTACAAAGGATCTCTGTTAAGACCATTCTTCCTATTTGCTGGGGCTGCTAAATGCCATCTCAAGTCCACCAGGCCTTGATACATCAGTGGTAAATAATAGAAGCCAAAATTTCCTTAGTCATAACAAATCTGGTTAAAATAGTTTTGTCTTGATGGAAAAAGTATATTTTGGATTTTTGAACTAATCTAAAACTTTCTTCAGTTTCATGTTCTTCTCTACCTCACTGCTAGTTCAAAAGTCCCCCACCCTCCCAACCCACCCTCCACTACCTCTTTGTAATCTGCTATGACAAACTTCAGCCTCCCCATAGAGAAGACAGTTTTGCAGAATACTGGCAGGAAATGCAAAATAGAAAGTATACACAAGGGTACATCAAAAATTTCCTGGGAAATGGAATTAGAAGATAAGTTGTGGGGTGGGCATTGTGGGGCAGTGGGTTAAGCCTGCTGCTCAGACTGCTTCCATTCCATGTTAGAGTGTCAGTTGGAGTCCCACCTGCTTCACTACTGATCCAGCTTCCTGCTAATGCATCCTGGGCAACACCAGGGTAACCCTGTAATCCATATGGGAAACCTGGTTGGTGTTAAAACTTCTATTTCAGCCTGGCCCAAGCCTGCCTGTGAACAGATAGATGGAGATTTTCTCTCTCCCTCTGTCTCTTTCTCTCTCTCACACACACACATACACACATACACACTGCCTGTCAAGCAGATGAAAAATAAGCAAATAAACATTTTTTAAAAGATAAGTTTGTTGTGGTTCAAAAACACTTTTAAATCCATGCATGTTCTTTTCACAATATGCATTTTCCCTTTCAAGACCTCTGTATACTGTTTTAACAAATGGACCCCTCACAAGCACAAGCAGTAGCACCCTACCTGCCACTCAGTTAAGCTGCCGTACAGCTCATTCCTTGTTTCCCTAAGACCTTCTTAAAGGCCTGAGCCACACCCCCTGCATTTATTCTTTACAGTCTTCACTTCTTCCCTTTCTCTCTTTAAGTCACTGCATTCTTTTCTCTGTCCCTTGTGCACTTTGAAGTAGGGCTGCTATTGTGGCCTAAGCCTTTCTTCTCATCTCTTTGACCCTATCAAACTTTTTACTTCTGCTTTAATTTTTATTACTTTGACTAAAATTTCATCACCTCCATCCACCTCAACCCCTATCTCTATTAAATACGTCAGCTGCTAGGATTGTCAGAGGGGACTTCACAGTAAAATGGAATTAAAAGAGAAATACATATTTTTTCCTCAGTGGAAGTTCCATCACATTCAAGATACTTTGTAAATGATGGTATCATTTAGTCCTTTTCTAAAGAATTGAACATCCTGGGAATTTAAGCATATCAATGAAGCCTTTTTTTTTACAATATTAATTGAAGAAAAATTGGTGCCTGTTAAAGTTTTATTTTTAAATTAGAAAACAAAAAAAATTCAGAGGAGCCAAATCTGAATGGTAAGGTAGATCCCAAATGATTTCCCATAGAAACTGTTGCAAAATTCTCTTTGTTTCATTGGAGAAATAAACAGGAGCAAGTGTGTGGTGGAGAAGGGCTCTCTGGTGACAATTATTCAGTCATTTTCTGCTGCAGATCTGACTTTCTCAATATAGTCTCATAATAAACACATGTTATCTCTGGCTCTGGAAAGTCCACAGGTGAAATGCCTTGAGCATTCAAAAAAAAAAAAAAAAAAAAAAACCACTGTTGCTGTCACCTTTGCTCTTGATGGGTGCATTTTTGCTTTGACTGGACCACTTCCATCTCCTGGTAACCACTGCTTTGATTGTAGTCTGTTTCAGGATTGTCCTGATTAAGCCATTTCACTTCCTGCTAAAATTCTTTGAGGCAAGGGTCTTGTTTAAACTTTCTGTTGAAAGCTGTGCTCTCATTTGTAGGCAACCTGAGGACAATGTTTTGGCATCTATTGAGTGAAAAGCTTGCTCAGCTTTAATTTTTCAGTCAGAATCATGTAAACTCAATCAATTGGTTCATAGTCTTGGCTATTGTTTCTGTTGTTAATTCCTGGTCCCTTTCAATTAGGGCATAAGCAACTTTTTTTTTTCATGGATTGAAATGAATGCTTTGCTCCAGCAGGCTTCATCTTCAAATCACCCCATCCCTTCTAAAAATGAGTTATCCATTTGTAAACTTCATGACTTTATTGTACCCATAAACTTTTTGTAAAGCATCAATGATTTCACCATTCTTGCACCCAAGCTTCACTATAAATTGGATATTTGCTATTGCTTCTATTTAACAGGATTCATGTTGCTCTGATAGATGCTATCTTCACACAAACGTCTTACCCTCATTAGTGCCTCAAACTAGATCATGTTCATACAAATTAAAACAAGTTAGCATGACTTTATTTTGGTGCAAAAAAAAAAAAAACATGCTTAATGTTTATCATACTACGCATTTCCATGAACTTTTGAAGACTCCTTGTACATTTCAATTTTTTAAGCCATAGGCTTCATTTCTTTCCCCAAGAGCATCTGGAACATAGAGGATATTTAAGCTGTTATTCAGGGATTCTCAGAACCAGTTATGTGGGACAACTGTTTTTTAATCTAAGGCTCAAAGTGGGGTAAAAATCTCTTAGCAATAAGAAACTCCAACCATCAAAATGGATAACCAAGGGCAAATGTTTAGCCTACTGGTTAAAACTCCAGTTCAATGCCCTTGTCCCACAAAGGTAGTACCTGGGTTCAATACCTGATTCCAACTTCCTGTTATTGTGGACCCTGGGAGGCCATGGTGATAAATCAGGAGGAAATTGGATTCCTGCCAGCCATGTGGAAGAAAGGTTTTTTTTTTTTTTCCAGGAGTTTTCAAGGCTGAGCCAGTGAAAGGGAGCGCTCTCTCTCTCTCTCTCTCTCACTCTCTCTCTCCCTCCCTCTCTTTCTCTCTCTCTTTTCTGTATGTGTGTTTGTGTCTCAAATAAATAAAAAGCTTAAAAAAGTTAACAACAATTACTAGCCAATACCTAGTTGAAGAATATTCGGGTTAGAATGAGAGAGCTTCAATAATTTCTAACAGCAGCAAGAAGCAAGTTTTCAGGTTATAGTTTTCCAATAAAGCAGGCAGCCAACATTTTACACAGCGTGGTGAAGGAAAAGCCTCTACAAAGACTATACTTAGAGTTCCTGTGTGCATATTCACTGACTGGAGACAATTATAACTCATAGGGAGACCCCTGAAAGGAAAGGGGAAATAAACCCCACTATTCATTGAGTGTTTCTAAAGGGTGGGAAGAGAGCAAAGCATTTTACACGCATTTTCTTATTTTTCAGAACCTATTATTTTAACATCCCACAGAAAAGGAAACTGAGGATCAGAGAGGTTAAGCTGCTGCAAATCACACGTACGTATTTGACAGAATGATGTGCTTGTAGCACAAGCCCACAGGCTGGGCCTGCAATCAAGTGGGAGGGAGGATAAGCTGAATCTGGATCACACAAGGAGAGGAAGAATCCAAAAAGGAGACCCTTCTCTTGGACACCTGTATTTAGATGACCACCCATTATTGAATAAGAACATGATATTGACATCAGAACCTCACTCATTGAGTGTGTGTGTGTGTGTGTGTGTGTGTATATACGACACCTGTGTGTGTATGTATATATGTGTATATATATATACATGCTTTTAAATGTGCAATAAAATGTTTATCACTCTCTATACAGAATGTGAACTAATGAGTTAGCTTTACAATTTATAAAATTATATGCTAAAGAACCCTTCGCACTATTATTAACACTAGACACATAAATGAAAGATGGAAAGCCAGATGGATCATCTCCTTGTTTCAGAATCATATCTTAAATAGTGTTTTAATTGAATATGCCAGTTTTCTTCATTCAGCATTGTGTAATGTGATACCATTCTATATTATCTTCAAAACAGACAAATGTTGACATTTTCTCCTGTACAAACAAGAGATTTTTTTAAACCTCCATGTATTCTTTTTTTTTTTCGAAAAAGATTTATTTATTTATTTGAAAGAGTTACACAGAGACAGAAGGAGAGGCAGAGAAAGAGAGAGAGAGGTCTTTCATCCACTGGTTCACTCCCCAGTTGGCTGCAATGGCTGGAGCTGCACCTATCCGAAGCCAGGAGCCAGGAGCTTCCTCCAGATCTCCCACACGGGTGCAGGGGCCCAAGCACTTGGGCCATCTTATACTGCTTTCCCAGGCCATAGCAGAGAGCTGGATCAGAAGTGGAGCAGCCAAGATTCAAACCAGCACCCATATGGGATGCCAGCACGGCAGGCAGTAGCTGTAACCTCTACACCACAGCGCTGGTCCAACCTCCATTTATTCTTTGAAAACAAAGTATTCTAGTGCCTAGAAAATCATTTCAGTTATTGCCAAAGCACCAAATACAAGAGCAACCATGTCACATTATATTTCCTAGCCTCAGTTCTTTTTAGTTCATAATCCTATTAATTCCTTTGGTCTATTTCCTCTTCTGTAAATATTTATCCTTCAAAGTGTTAGCATACACACCTAAATAAATACCTTTCAGTTATCTTCTTTCATTGTGATTAGAAAATGTGATGGGGCTACATTGTAAACTCCTTGAAGGTAATAACCACAACTTACTAAGGTGTCTGGCAGAATTCTGGGTGCATAAAAAGTGCTTATTAAATATTTTTGACCAACTTTTGGTTACCTCCATACTTAATACTACTACTACTACCACTAATAAATATAATGATAATAATAATTAACCTTGGGGCTGGCACTGTGGTGTAGCAGGTAAAGCCGCCACTTGCAGGGCCAGCATCCAATATAGGCGCTGGTTCAAGTCCTGGCTGCTCCACTTCCAATCCAGCTCTCTGCTATGGCCTGGGAAAGCAGTAGAAGATTGTCCAAGTCCTTGGGCCCCTGCACACACGTGGGAGGTCCAGAAAAACTTCTTGGCTCCTGGTTTCAGATCAGCGCAGCTCCGGCCGTTGCAGCCAACTGGGGAGTGAAGCAGTGGATGGAAGATTTTTCTCTCTCTGCCTCTCCTTCTCTCTATGTGTAACTCTGACTTTCAAATAAATAAATAAATCTTTAAAAAAATAATTAACATTTCCCAAGCGAAAGTAGCAAGTATGCTTGACATCATTCTAGATTTTAAATTACTTATCTCATCAGAGTTTCATAACAATGCGTTCTTTCTATTTATACATGAAGAAATTAAAATTTGGAGAGATCAGGTGCCCTTCTCAAGATCACATATCCAATAAGTGGCAGAGTGTGTCTTGACCCCTGGTGTATCTGACTCCAAAGTCCACAACCCACATCATGTACTACTCCATCCTCTCGACTTCTCCTAAGAAGCTGCTGAATATACCCTTTAACCTCACCATTCCCTTTCACATTTCCTTAGAAGATGTGCCAAAGGACTTCAAAAAGTTCATTGGAAAATGGAATTAAAAGATACATTTACTTAAGTGCAAGAAATTTTTTGAGGGGCTAGCATTGTGATGCAGTGGGTTAAGCTGCTGCTTGCCACACTGACATGCCATATCAGAGCACTGATTTTAGTCCTGGATACTCTGCTTCGAATTCAGCTTCCTGTTAATGTGCCTGGGAAGGCACCAGAAGCCGGCGCGAGTACCTGGGTCCTTTCCACTCATGTGGGTAACCCAGATGGAATTCTTGGATCCTGGCTTTGGTCTTGCCCAGTCCTGGATGTTGTAGACATTTGAGGGGTGAACCAGCAGATGGAAGATCTCTCTCTTCTCATTCTGTCTCTCCCTTTCTTTCTGTTACTCCTCCTTTTTAATAAATAAATCTAAATTTTTTCTCATTTATGCATCATTTTTCATTTATTCATTTTCCAGATCTCCCTCAAATATATTTACAATATTATTCCTCACCCCCATCCAATTTATGTCCATGCTCCTCCAAGAAAATATCAGATTTTTATCATGTAAGACCACTGTTTATGGTCCTTCCCAGTGTGCTGGTGAATATTTAAAAACAGCAGGGTTGAATGGGATGTGTTGGGAGGGGAACCTTGATTTCCAGTGTCCTTCTGATCTCTTTGGTGTAGATACTGCCACCATGAATGATTTCAAGATACCAATGTGATGCTGCTGAACAGAATCGGAAAGAGATGTGCACAATCAACTTTTGGTACCCAATACCAGTGAACTCGAGTATGCCATAGGCACCTCCTCGTATTGACCAGCGGGAAACTGAAAAAAGCATTTAAAAAACTAAAAATTCTCCCTGATAGGATTAGATTTGGATGAGTACCTTGTAAACATACCTGTTTTAGGCACTCACGCACTATTTGATGAATTAAACTGATTTTTTTTAATCTCCCTGAATAGTAGTTCCTCAAAGTGTGGTCCCCAGACTGACAACTTCTTCAAGGAATAAACTACAAATGCAAATCCCTGGGCCCTGGGTCAGATGTTTGGTGATGACGAAGGGAGATCAGCAATCACTGCTTTAACAAGAATGTGTTGGTTCTGATGCATGCTAAAATTTGGGAACCGCTGTTCAAATGCCAAACTCTTTCTCCCTCATCAATCCACAAAGTAAAGAAGACAGGAGAGAAAGGTTAACAAGGGAAATGCAAGGTAAATTTCTATGACAAAAATAAAAGTAGCAGAGATCAAAGTTGTGGCAAGTAAGTGTGCACGGCAGAGAAAGTCCTGGGCCAGTTATTACTCTCATGTGAGACAGGAGAGAGAGGTGTATACAGCCTACCTGAGGGAGACCTCTCCAAAACCAAGAAGAAATTCATGGACTTTTGATACTCATCCTAGAAGCAACACTGTAGCAGGTATCAAGAGAGAATGGGCCTCACTCTTCAACATATAGTTAGGGGACCTCTGACTTTTATCACAGGCCTCCTACATCCTACCTAACACCACCTTGGATAATTTTTTCAGTCTACTGGAATATTTCATCTGAATCAAAATTTCCTTTGTAAAACACAGATTGCTGTTGTGGGCCTTTAGCTGAGTAGCTAAGACACCCATGTGCCTCATCAAAGTGCCTGGGTCTCAGTCCTGGCTCTAGCCCCTGACTGCAGCTTCCCACCAATGCAGACTTTGGGACACAGTTTGAGTGTCAAATAATTGGGTTCCTGCTACCCACCCAGGAAGACAGGAGTTCATTCCACTTCTTCTGCCCAAGCCCAGCCATTATGGGCATCTGGGGGAATGAACCAGTCTCCCCCTCTCAGGTAAGCAAAACAATTAAAATATAAACACAGATTGCTGGCTTCCTCTGACACCACACATACCTAATAAAAGATTCTCTCCTTCACCAAATTATAGTCAGGCTACTGAATTTAGGTTCCTGTGTTATCTCTGCATTGTGCATTCTAGCAAAAATCCTACTATTGTTTTAGCCAGAATCCCCAACCCAGGTGATGTCTGATCACCCTGGCCTACACTCACCATGAATCCTGTTAAGTCTCTGTAGACAGAAGTCCCCCCTACCTTACCCTGATATTTCCTCTCTGTGGTTTACTATCCCCTGACCCGCACCCTGCTATAAATTCCCGCTTCTCCTTGTATCTGGAGGTAAGCCCCCATCTCTTCTGCCTCCTATAAAATTCCAACGTCATACCCTCCTTTGAATAAAGTCTCACACCTTTAACAAATATCATGAATAGAAGTTTTCTTGCACACACCACACCAAGTTCTTGATGTAGTAGGGCTTGGATGGGGCCCTTGAATTTGCATTTTTTCCCTCTTCCCAGTGACGCTGATGCTGCCCTCTAAGAACTACTGGTCTTACCTGTTCTCTGAGCTCTCTTCCCCTCTGGCTAGTGTTCTTGATTTGTTAAGGAGCTGTTGGATTTTTACCCAGAGGCTGGTCTGATAGAGCATAGCAGGGAGATGTGAACAGTGGGACTGGCAATAACAAAGCTTTCATCTTGGTACAGCAATCCCTGCAAAGCAGAGCCACAGTTTAATCAGACCTGTAATTGGTACATTGCATACGGCTTCTCATTTTCTCTGCTGCATCTCATTTTACTCTAAAGAGGCATTTACTGCAGACAGTTTTTAAGGGAAAATTTTTGTAATTAGAGAATACTTTGTAAGTGTAATCAATTTTGGCTTATGGGAGTGCTTTTCTAGAAATCAAAATGTATATACTAGCATCAACATACAAATATTCCAGAAACAAAAATTATCACATTTATAAGATATTCATTAATATTCTAATATACTATTTCCAGCGTTTCATTCAGGAACAAGCTGACACTCTCTATGTGAAGATTCAGTGTTTCTATTACTGAAATGTCCCAAATATAACAGAGTAGTTAGTACAACCTGTCTTCCCTCTTCTGCTCCTAATCACATAAATATCCAAATAGTGTTCATTACATTTGCAAATAGCATCAAGCTGGAAAAGAAGTTAACACAAAGGACAGAAAAATTTAAATACAGCATGACATTGATAATTTGGAGCAAAGGAGAGAAAATTCAACAAACATTATCAAAGCAAAGTACTATACTTAAGGATAAAGCACAAATTGCAAAATAAAATGAAGGTCCTTACACACGACACAATTTGCAACTTACTTGTTCAGTTATTTAGCTATTAACTATCACATGCCAGGCTCTGAGGATTCCTTGGTAAACAAAACAGATAATCCTCACTCATGGAATTCCCGGGCAAGCAGGGAAAGAGGTTGTAACCAAGTGTGGGTAAACAAACAAAAACTTGATTTCCAATCATGGTAAGTTCTTTGGCAGAAAAGAGCAGTTATGTGCAAAAGAACAAGTGTGTGCAAGAGAACTACGTAGGTAGAGTGGTTAGAATGCCTCTCTGGGGAGGTGAGAGGAGCTAGAACTATAAAAGATCAGAAGCAGCTGGCTGTGGGCAGAAGATTTCCAGGCAGAGCGAACATCCTGTATTCTAGGAACTGAAAGACCAGCATGGTTTGAGGGGCAGAGTGAACAAGAGGGGAGGGAGAGGGACAGAGAAGGCCTCGAGGGCAGCACACCTCAGCAGCATAATTACGTGTGAAAGCCAGGGTCGGAAACATCTTCTGCAAAGTAAATAGTTCAGGCTTTTGTGAGTCCGAAGGTGTCTGTCACAACTACTCAGTCTGTGGTTACAGCACAAAAGCAGCTACAGATTCAGGCAATGCTTAAATAAATGCGTGTGGCAGTGTTCCAGTAACACTTTATTTACAAAAACAGGCAGTGGATAAACTTGACCTGCAGGCCACATTCCTCCATTCCTGATTTTGAAAGAACAAAATCAGGAATGGTACTGTGCTAGGAAATGTAAGTCGGAGAGGAAACTCATCATCCAAATGAATCAGCATTAGTCAGACATGGCTGAATAAAATGTCTTCCTTGCACTCCCTAATTAAGTGGATATGATAAAACAGACATGGGCTCTAAAGTAATAACGATTATGGCTTTGGAAAACTGAGCAACTATAAAGTTTAAACAAGTTGATTTACTCAACTTGAATCACAGACACATTAAAATAGTTTTCACATGTTTGAAGTGTTAACATTGCTGAAGAGCTGTCCAACTGTTTACATGTTCACAGGGTAGGAATATTAGATAGGAAGTCAGATATGAGCTTATATGTGTGTGACAAAGGCCTGAAGAGTTGATAGTTAGGTCCAGCATATGCATCTCAAAGTCATCCCAATAACCTTCCAGGGGCAGCCCAACATTTGCATCCTGCCCTGCCCCTTCTACCCGATAACCTGCCAGGTGGGGGTCCCCGCCCCTTCTGCCTGATCATCTTCCAGCTGCAACCCAGTATCTGCATTTCAAATATCCTGCTCTGGATCCTGATCCTCCAGGGGGTCCTGCCCATCCTTCCTCTAACAGGGGTGGTGCTAGCCAGGCTTCCCCCTGTCTGATAACTTCAGGGGGAAAACTCAGATAAGAATTTTTCTATTTACATCCAAGAAGTCCTTTGGTCCAGGAGAAGCAGAGGTGGGGAGGCAAGACCCATCTCCTTAAAAACCCCTGGCCTCAACCAGACTGCGTGCTCAGCCCTTTGCCTCTATGTTGAGCCGCCCGCCTGGCCTGGTCAGGTGTATTCTCTCCACTCAACCATGTAACCTTGCTCTCCCCCACTCTGCACGACTGGGCACTCTCTCTCAGGTTCTGTCTGGAGAGGTGCCCATCAGTTCTTTTTTTTTTTTTTTTTTTTTTTTTTTTTTGACAGGCAGAGTGGACAGTGAGAGAGAGAGAGACAGAGAGAAAGGTCTTCCTTTGCCGTTGGTTCACCCTCCAATGGCCACAGCGGCCGGCGCACTGCAGCCGGCGCACTGCACTGATCCAATGGCAAGAGCCAGGTGCTTCTCCTGGTCTCCCATGGGGTGCAGGGCCCAAGCACCTGGGCCATCCTCCACTGTACTCCTGGGCCACAGCAAGCAGAGAGCTGGCCTGGAAGAGGGGCAACCGGGACAGAATCCTGCGCCCCGACCGGGACTAGAACCCAGTGTGCCGGCGCCGCAAGGCGGAGGATTAGCCTAGTGAGCCGCGGTGCTGGCTAGCCCATCCGTTCTTATAGATGTCCCTACCCTAATAAACCTTGCTATTTGCTTTCTACTACTCTCTGTCTCACGCCTGAATTCTTTCTTGTGTGAAGACAAGGACCCTGCCATTCTCCCGTAACAGGAAGACATGGGAATCAAAGGGAAGAGAAAAGTTAGTGGTGAGAAGGAACTGGAACAGGAGGGACATAATGGCCAGATGGGGTAAACACTGACAATGCCCGCTACCTCTAAGGTCTGCATGTCTTATCCAAGAAGAAACGGTTGTTTTAATCAATGTGTGTTACATACAGCACTGTTTAAAGGAATGCCATTTTGTACAACTTGTGTCAAGAGAACAGTTGCCCATAATTAATCCTCTTTTAAACACCATGTTTTCCTTTTTTAAAAGAAGCCACTCTGTGTCAATCAGTTACTATCAACCAGGTATGCACAGAATTTTACATGTATTATCTGATTTAGTCTTCAAAATATTCCTAGGGAGTCAATACCAATGTTATTCTTATTTTATTAAAAAACTGAGTCAATGCTATTATTATCCTCACTGAACAGCAAAATTAAAGATATTGGGTATATTACACATGAACAGATAAGTAATAAATTAATTTTATTCTCTAAAGTGTGGTACAATGCTTGAGGAACAGCTATATTTACACTTCTTTTTCAAACACAACTGGGTAATATAAATTATAAGATCTCCAGTTTTTTTTTTATTTAAAAGATCAAAGGTTGGACAGAATGCACTTGTTACTACAGCCAGCTTAGTCCATCCATAACGCTGTAAACAGTTTCGGAAGATCAATGATTTCTATTTATTGTCTATGTGAGTGTATTACATGACGAGGCAGCTCTTAATATCTTTTTCATAAAATATTTTAAAATATTTATTTATTTATTTGAATGGCAGAGTGACAGAGGGAGGGGGAGACAGAGGGAGAGAGACAGTGACTCATAAATCTACTGGCTCATTCTTCAAATGGTTTCAACAGCCTGGTCTGGGCCAGGCCAAATCCAGGAACCAGGAACTTCACCTTGGTCTCCCATATGTGTGACAGGGATTCAAGTACTTTAGCCATCATCTGTTACTTTCCAGACACATTAACAGGGAGTTGGGTCAGAAGCGGAACACTCAGTATCACAAGCTAAACCCCCTGCACAAAATCAATGCCTGCCCCTCTCCTAATATCTTTTGAAGCAATCAGAGTCTTAACTTTCTTTAAACATAAGGATCACAGTAATTTTTTTTTTTTTTTTTTTTGACAGGCAGAGTGGACAGTGAGAGAGAGAGACAGAGAGAAAGGTCTTCCTTTTGCCGTTGGTTCACCCTCCAATGGCCGCCGCGGCCGGCGCGCTGCGGCCGGCGCACCGCGCTGATCCGATGGCAGGAGCCAGGAGCCAGGTGCTTTTTCCTGGTCTCCCATGGGGTGCAGGGCCCAAGCACCTGGGCCATCCTCCACTGCACTCCCTGGCCACAGCAGAGGGCTGGCCTGGAAGAGGGGCAACCGGGACAGAATCCGGCGCCCCGACCGGGACTAGAACCCGGTGTGCCGGCGCCGCTAGGCGGAGGATTAGCCTAGTGAGCCGCGGCGCCGGCCAGTAATTTTTTTCTTAATATTTATTTATTTATTTGAAAGGTAGACATACGGAGGGGAGCGGGGAGAGAGAGAGAGAGAGAGGTCTTCCAGCTGATGGTTCACTCCCCAAATGACTGCAATGGCTGGCACTGAGCCAATCTGAAGCCAGAAGCCACGAGCTTCTTTCTGGTTTCTTACACAGATGCAGGGGCCCAAGGACTTGGGCCATCTTCTATTGCTTTTCCAGACCCTACCAGAAAGCTGGATCAGAAGTGGAGCAGCCAGGACTTGAACTGGCACCCATATGGGATGCTGGCACTGCAGATGGCAGCTTTACCCACTACACCACAGCACCAGCCACAAGTTATTTTCTTTTCTCTCTGATATTTTCAATATTTTTAGGTCAGTTTTGTGCTGTCTCATATTATGTTGGTTCCTACCCTTGTGTCAAATTTATTTTAGGTGCTTAGATATTCTCTACTATAAGCTGCTCATTTTCTCCAGAAAATTAATTGTGAGAAACCATTGAGGCCTAAGATGAGGGTGCCTTCCTCCAGAGAGAACTGAAATTTGCTCCTGCCAGGTGGTAGAAGGTACTACCACTTCAAGGCCATTTTAAATAAAATTCTCAGACCTGGAGCTTTATCAGCCATAAATCTTTATCTTAGATCAGCTTGCTGTTACAGCTCAAGGGTATCTTTCTCTCCTTCCCTCACTGCTCCCTGCCAATGTAAACAGCCTTGTATTCTCTTGGAAGAAGGTGTCAGGTGATTTTTCTTTTCTTTTTCTGCGTTACCTTACACACTGAGGCCCTGACACTAAGAGCAGAAGGGTCTCTTATTATATTTCCCATCTTGGGCAGTCCCTGGGCTTTGATTTATCCATCACCACTTTGCGACCAAGTGTATAAGCCCACTGGAGATGCAAAGTATTGCCAAGCTTCAGTACTGTCCTTGGCTCTCTGGAATCCTAACTTTGGCTTAATAATTCAGTTATTCAGCCATCTCTTTGATGTTCTTTAAAAAGAAGGTTTTTTTAAATATTATGTAGTATTTTAGGTTGTGGTATGGTAAAGAATCAACCTTATTCAAAAATTAGCCTGGTCATTGCTCTTGGCTTGTAGGAGGTGATCTAAGCCCATGGGATATACTGCCTGGTAAAAGCATCTTTGTTTAACGAGGGGCCTGGACCATACCAGTAGTTTCAATCACATGATTCAGGATTGGGTTCTTGTTCTTAGGATCAGCTTGTCTCTTGAAGGGGTTAGAAACTGAAAGTCAGCCACACAGACAATCATCTGTAACTAAGCCCCTGTTAAAACTCTAGATAAGGCTCGGGTAAGTTTCATGGCTGGCAATCTATATGCACATTGTCTCATGCCATTGCTGGGAGAAGTTAGTACTGTTCTTGATTCAGCTAAGAGAAGAGTATGGACATTCCACAAACAGAGCTTCATGGACTCTGCCCTGTGTTTCTGTACCATTGGAGGATTTTCATCAATATCCTTTTGTTGTAATAAAACATAATTATGAGTACAACAGCTGTTAGAGAGTTCTATGAGTCCTTCTAGCAAGTTATTAAACCTGTGGGTATCTTGGAAACTCCCAAAAATAGAATTGGTGTCAGGAGTGAGGTTGGTCTTAGAAACTTCCTTAACTTTGCATCTGTTTTCAGTAAAAAGAAAGTCTCACTACCTAAACAGCCATATCATCAGAAATGGAAGAGTCTACAGAAATTAGGAAATGCAACATTTTCCCACCATTAGACTGTGTTACGCGCACAACTGTTTTTTGCCTGAATTTTTAAGCAGTATGACAACTCATTTTCATCAACATGTCAGAACAGGATTTTATGAAACTCATACACAAATACCAACTAGATGACTTTTCAATTAAAAACAAATAGAAATATCATCATACCTGTATAAAAATATACAAATGAAACATGTACATGATTGTGTGTATATGGATATATACAATCAAATAGCACTGGATTAGAGTTCTGATTCTTCTGCTTTTTAATAAAATCAACTTTGATGATTCAATAAAACCACTGACAAAGGTAAGGGGTTCTTGGTGGGGTTGATTTTGTCTATCAGGATTCATTTGCGGAATTTTATGGGGCTACTTCTGTTTGTCATGATATTTGTGGGATGTTATTAGAATTTAGGGGGAGCCAGGGTTTCTAAATATTTTTTATGGAATAGTGCATCACTGACCAACAAAGAATTGTTCCACATTCCACATGATATTTTGATGTTTTAGAAGACATTTGTGTAGGTGAAACATCTGTTTATAATTATCTGAACCTAGATGCTATTTTATACTTAAAAACAAAGTATGATTTTGCATGATTTTAATATACACAGAATTTTCCAGATTTGCAACTGGCAAGTAAATTGATGGAGATTGTGCTTTGTTTAGTTTGGCACTTTCCCAGCAATGTTCCTCAAAGGTTTGAGTCTCTGAGACCACCCACCTGCATGAATCTCCATTTGTAGCTGTCACATTCACAGTGTAGGCATAAACTACACCTCGAGTTTTCCAGGGTTGCCCTAAACTGAGAATTACATAGCTGAAGTCTAGAGAGTATTAATTATAAATCATTTTCTCTCATTTGTTCTCTGTATTGCCATTAGTACACTGATTTTTTTAAGAATTATGTCTATATTTGGTATAACATACATTGAATTGATCTTAAAAAATTCCAAAAGTATTCCTACTATCTAACTGAGGTTTTATAACCTCTGACTCTCATCAGTTGGAACTTTTTTAGATCAATTACACAGCATGGTGAATATAGCTAATAACTGAGTTCCATATAATTTTATATCACTGAGAGAATAAATGTAATCATCACAAGCAAATATTAAATATTAGTTATTAAATGTTAGTTATCTTGATTTAATCAATCCACATTGTATTCAAGAATTGTAACATCATGTTGTATCTCATAAATATATATAATTTGACATATAATGTCAAATTTGCCCTATCCCATTTGTACAAACACACAAAATAGAGGATAGCTAGGAATCTCCTTTTTTCATGGTTAGATATCTCACATTTTTAAGAATATGCTGAAATAAAGAATTCTGTAAACATATTCTTCCTGCCTTTGTCTCAATTAGCTTTGTTTGGGATAAGATAAGGAATCAAGCCAGATGTCCATCAGCTGAAAACTGGCTAAAGAAATTATGGTATAGATACACTATGGAATGCTACACAGCAGTAAAAAAAAAAAAAAAAAAGAAATCCTGTTATTTTGCAACTGGAAACCACTATGCTTGGTGAAATAAGCCAGTCCCTCAAAGACAAATATTATATGTTCTCTCTGATCTGTGGTAACAGAGTACCTGAAAAGATCATTTATAGGAGTGAAATTAACACTCTGAGATGTGATGATCTTTAATAGCCCTTGCCTTGACTGTTGAGGAATAATTTCTTTTGCATATTACTGTTGAACTCTTTACTTAGTGTAGGGTTAATCTTATGAGTTTAAAGTTAACTGAAAAAAAAAAATAAGAATGGGAATAGGAGACGGAGAAGGATGAAGGTGGGAGCATGCACATGAGTGAAAGTATAACTGTGCTCCTGAATGCATATAGGAAATACATGAAGTTTAAATACCTTAAATTAAATTTTATGTATGTATGTGTGTGTATACCTATAACCTTTGAGATTTAAGGTTTCCATATATATACATTTATATATAAATATATTTCCACATATTTATTATCATTATTTATATTTATATATGTGGAAACCTTAAATCTCAAAGGTTATGACATAATGTAGGAAATGGGAGAACTGAACAATGAGATACAAGCAAAATGCTATGGAAGAGCTCAGGGAAGTACCTGATTGGGCCTGGAGAATGAGGAAAGGTTTTCAGAGGTTGGGTAGGGTCGTGCGGGGGTATTTCAGGCAGGGCACTTTATCAACAGCACATGCAGAGGAGGCAAAAAGTGTAAGCAGTCTTGGTAGAGTCTGGTTAGGATGCTCAGAACAACAATGTAAATTAGGAGACGTGGTCTAAGTATGGCTAAAAAGGTAGACTGGTACCCGTCTTAGTTCAGGCTGCTACAATAAGGTAGCATCTCTTTGTACAGAAATTTCTCTGTCAGTTCTGGAGGGAGGAGGAGGGCTGAAATCAAGACATGAGCACAGAGATGATACTGTAACCCACATGAGAGCTTCAAGGGAAAGATTTCTCGGGAAGATAGAGGCAATAATGTGTTTGGGTTTTAGACCAGCTGAACTTGAAGAGCAACCCTGAATTCACATGGAGATGTGCAGGAAACTATTAGAAAAACCAGAGTGACCTATAGTTTCTGCAGTCTCTGCTACTTCTCTTCCATTCACTCATCCTATAAAGAAGGCCTTCTTGTCACAACTGAGAGGCTACAGACAGTACCATGGCTAAGAGCTCATGCTGAACCCAGACACACTAGAATCACACAGCCAGCCACTCTTTAGCTCTGAGACCTTGGGGGAATTATTGGATTTGTCTACCCCTCTGTTTCTTCATCTGTAGAATGGTGATAACAAGAGTATCATCTGTATATTGTTGTTTTGACAAATAAATGAGTTGGTTATACTGAAAATGTCCCCAAATGTTGTTATTAAAAGAGATTATTTACCATTCCACAAACACACCCATAGCTTCCCTAGCTCCAATCATTTGCCTCTGCTACTCTTCTCTTCTTCCAATGTTCTCTTCCCCTCATTCCGTCCCTCCACTAACTGAATTGATTCTACTGGGGGCTGGTGTTGTGGCGTAGTGGGTAAAGCCACCACCTGTGACGCTAGAATCCCATATGGACTCTGGTTCATCTTCTGGTTGCTCCACTTGTAATCCAGCTCCCTGCTATGGCCTAGGAAAGCAGCAGAGGATGGCCTAAGTGCTTGAGCCCCTAACCCCATGTGGGAGACCCAGATTCAGCTCCTGGTTCTTGGCTTCAGTCTGGCCCAGTCCTGGCCATGGCGACCACTTGGAAAGTGAACCAGCAGTTGGAAGATCTCTCTCTTTGTCTTACCTTCTCTCTCTGTAACTCTTTCAAATAAAATAAATAAATCAGGGTATTTTTTTCTCTTCTATTTGTTGAATTCTTTATTTAGTGGAGAGTTAAGTTTATGATTATAAAATAAACTAAAAGTATATCATTGTAAAAATTAAAAGAAAGAAAAAGAAAGGAGGAAGAAAGGTGGAAGTGTGGGCGGGAGGGAGGGTAGAATGGGCCTTATCACTATGCTCCTACTGTATAGTTGAAATACATGGAATTTGTTCACCTCATATAAATAAAAATTATTTTAAAAATAGTTCCCAAATTATATTTTATCCCATCTTTTGTGTTTAAGCTATTTATATCTTTACATTTAGTGTTTCTTGTAGTTGGAAAGTATGTTGGGTCTTGTTTTGCAAAACAATCTGACAATCTGTCTTTTCACTGGAGTGTTGAGGTCATTTTCATTTAATGTAATTTTAGATACGCTTAGATTTAAATTTGTCACCTTGATATTTGGTTTCTATTTGTTCCATCTGATTTTTGTTCCCTCTTCCCTCTTTTTATTCCTTCTTGGGATTCTTTGAACATCTTTTATTATTGTATTTTGTCTTATTTTTTAGGTTACTGGCTATAACCCTCTGTTCCATTATTTTAATGGTTGCTGTCCCTTCAGACATTATAATAAAGAAATACTACAAAAAAAAAAAAAAGGATTGATTCCACTGTATTAGTGTGCTTTTCATTGCTATAATAAAATACCTCAGGCTGGGTAACTTTAAAGAGAAGAGGTTAATTTAGCTCCCAGTTTGGGGAGCTAAATGTTCAAAGAGCCTAGCATAGGCTCTGGCAAGGGCGATCTGGCCTTGTTTTCTCGTGGCAGATGACATCAGGGCCAGAGCATGTGAGAATGGGGAGATCACATGGTAAAATAGGAAGCCAGAGAGAGAGAGAGAGAGAGAGGGATTGACCGCACAGGAGCCAGGCCTGCTTTTTTAAAACAACCCTCTCCTAAGTCCTAACCAGGGTCCCGTGTATCAATTCCTTTGGAAGGCAGGGCCCTCAATGACCTAATTACTTTCTACTAGGCCCACCTCTTTTTTTTTTTTCTTTCTTTTTCTTTTTTTTTTTTTTTTTTATATAAGGGAAAGGGTTTATTGGAGGAAACTTGACAGATCAGAGGGAAGGGGTGAAGATGGAAAAAGAGAATGAGAGAGAGTTCAAGAGACAGAGAGATTGAAAGAGGGAGAGAGAGAGAAAGAGGGAGAGAGAGGGATAGAGAGAAGGAGAGATAGAGAGAGGGAGATATCAGGAGATGGAGAGCAAGAGAGTCATGTGTTCAGGAACAGGACCTTTCAAAACTTTGTAGGGGGTGGGAGGATGGGGAGGGAAGTAGGAGCTTTGAATTCCATTAGAATGGGGGTGGAGCTGACACCGGTGGTTGGGCCATGTAGCCACCTGAATTCCAGCAATGCTGGCAGGGGCTAGAGCCTAGGATGGTGTCAGGGTGTAGACTGCACCATAGATAAAACTGCGCCATTTTCCTAACATTTCCCCCTTTTGTTTTTTATAAAGCAGGGTTGTATGGGATTACATTAATCCCAAAAGTCCAAGATGGGTAGAGGGGTGATGATCTGTCTTTAAAGTTACTTCCTGCTGACTTGGGGTGACAAGGTACTCTCTGCTGGCATGGGCCAATGTCTCAAGTCCCTGTCTCCTGGGTGGGGAGCCAGGTATATCCCTGTAAAAGCATTTGATTGACTGCCTGGTTGGTGAAGACTTTGGTTTGTTCCATTATCAACTCCTGTAAACACTTAAGCAGACACAGTAGTATAAAAGACAGGGTGACAATAGCAACCAATTACCCTAAAAGTGGCATTAACCACATAATGAGAGGATTTCATAGAGGAGAGAAAATGAGGAGAGTCTCTGGACCCTTGTGAAGACTGTTTGATAGATGTGGTTTAAAGCTGATCCCAACCAAGACCGGGAAAAAAGCCACTCATCTTTTTGCAGGTAGAGGAGTTTTTCTGTAGAGAAATTCTGAACAATCATACAACATTAAGTGGGGGAGAGGACTATCAATACACGCAGGTCAAGAATAGAGCCATTGATGTAAGAGTAGAGGCTATGATTAAAAAGGAATGAGGCCCGGCCGGTGCCACGGCTCAATAGGCTAATCCTCCACCTAGCGGCGCCAGCACACTGGGTTCTAGTCCCGGTCGGGGCGCAGGATTCTGTCCCGGTTGCCCCTCTTCCAGGCCAGCTCTCTGCTATGGCCAGGGAGTGCAGTGGAGGATGGCCCAAGTGCTTGGGCCCTGCACCCCATGGGAGACCAGGATAAGCACCTGGCTCCTGCCTTCGTATCAACACGGTGCGCCAGCTGTAGCGCACCAGCCGCGGTGGCCATTGGAGGGTGAACCAATGGCAAAGGAAGACCTTTCTCTCTCTCTCACTGTCCACTCTGCCTGTAAAAAAAATAAAAATAAAAAAATAAAACAAAGGAATGAGGCTCCAAGTGGTCTAGACAAGGTCTAGAACAAAGGACAGAGTCATTATTAGAGGACCTGAGAAAAATGCTGTCTAAGCCACAAATAAGTTCTCCGATTGAGAGACAAATAGAAACTGACAGAAGGGGCTTGATAATAATCTAGTGGGCTTTAAGGTCTTGTCAATTTTGAGGCCCAGACCTATCTATCTCTTCACATGGGGTACATCCTAAGGAAGTTGAGAACCTCCTTGGGGAAGGCACCCTGTTGACTTCCATTACCTAGCTGGCCTGGGAGGAGAGCTGGCCAGGTAAAGGCAGGTGGCATCTCTAACAGGAAATTTACAGTTCTGCCTACAATGCTGCTGACCCTACTTGGCCATCCCTTCAGCAGCAGCGGTTACATTGGAACCTGGACCTAGTGAAGGATTTTTCAGCTTGGAGTCAACAAGGTCTGGGGCTCTGACCTGGACATCTTTTGACTCCAGGGCAGTTCCATTTCCAGTGATCCAACTCTTGGCTGGCAGAGTTGCCAGGGCTTTTCATAAGCTGACTTCTGCTGAAGCCCAGGCTTTCCACATTGAAAGCCTCTGCAGTGGACTGGCCTGTTGGGTCTCTGAGGGCAGATCACTGTACAGAGCAGCCTTTAATAGGCCTGCCACCTATCTTTACATTGCTTCTGATGCCTAGCTTTCTTTTCCTTCTGGTTTTTGTTATAGCAGACCAGAGGATGCAAGTCAAATGGATGCTCAAGTCCCATCTCTAATCTTTGGTGGCCTAAACTAGAAGTCTATAATCACAGGCATGTTTTGGTAATGGTTTTTTGTGAGGTGGACAATGCCCATGAGGAAAGCTATGTCCTCACTTTAAAACTTTCTCTCCCTTTCTTTGATCTGAAAGGGAGGTTTTGCCTGTTTACTGTGCCCATGGCAAAGTAAATCTAGCTGTAAAATTATGATTTAAGCTCCCCTTTTGGCTATGCTATTACAGAAAATGTTAGCCATCCCTTTTATAAGGTCTAAAGATCAAACTGGGCATCTTGGAGAGTCCTTCAGAATAGTCAGTTTCCTACCTCAAAGAGAATAGAGAATGAGGGAAAAAGTAAGGCTTAGAATAGAGAAATGAGGGAGCAAGTCCCAGATCGCTTACTGACAATAGCAATATCAAGTGAAAACTTAGCAAGCAATTTCAACCATTAAATAACAACTTAGGAAAACATTTACCAGAAGGCCCAATGCTTCTATGAAGTTTAAGAATACATGTACTTTGAAACATCTCTTAAATATTTAACATGGTGTAGCTTGTTTAACTGACAAATTCAAGCACAAGCATATAAAATGTTTTTAGTTTCTTTCTACCAACAAATTTAAAACATCTGATACATAGATTCAGCTCACATGAATCAAAATGTATCTTTGGTTAATTTTAGCTGTTTAAATTTATGGGCAATCTTTTATCTATAAGCCAATTAAAACAAAGTTCTTAATAAATTTTCCCATGAAGTCACAAAATATGTGTACACATATAACATACAAGATAGAACAATAAAGCAGTTTTAGTAATAGCTTCTTAAACTCTTTAACTGGTTTTTTAATTAGCAATTGATTTAAATTACTTTCTGCTCTTAGTAACCTGAATTAACCATACTTTCTTCCAGTTGGAACCTGTAGTACATTATTGGTTTCATGCTTACAGAACCATCCTAAAGTACTGAATACAATAGAAGTGGCAGGAAAAAGTCCATCAGAACCTATAGGACAGCTAAACACAGAACAATGTTTTAGTTTTATGAGCAGCAAATATGATATACAAAACTGTGGACGACAAAAGACTTCAAATAGCCATGTTTAAAATTATAAATTCACATGCTCAATCGGACTTGCCCTAAATGGTGGAGTTAGATTCATGCCAGGGGATCCCAATACAATCCCATCAAGGTGGCATGTACCAATGCCATCTCACTAGTCCAAGTGATCAATTTCAGTTCACAATTGATCACACTGATAGGTCTAAGAGTCAAAGGGATCACACAAACAAGTTCTAGTGTCTGCTAATACTAGCTGATAGAATCAAAAAGGGAGAGAACGGTCCCTCATGGGAAGCGGGATACACAGTAGACTCATAGAATGGCAGATGTCCTAAATAGCACTCTGGCCTCAGAATCAGCCCTTAAGGCATTTGGATATGGCTGAAGAGCCCATGAGAGTATTTTAGGCATGGAAAGCCAAGACACCCTGGAAGAAAAAAAAAAAAAAGACCTAAATGGAAGATCTCTGCGAGTGAGATCCCAGTGGAAAGAACAGGCCATCAAAGAAGGAGGTACCTTTCTCTGAAGGGAGGAGAGAACTTCCACTTTGACTATGACCCTGTCGGAATAAGATCGAAGACAGCGAACTCAAAAGGCTTCCATAGCCTTGGCAACTCATGACTAGAGCCGAGGGAGATTACTGACGCCATAAATAAGAGTATCAAATTGTTAAGTCAACAACAGGAGTCATTGTGTACTTACTTCTCATGTGGGATCTGTCCTTAGTGTGTTGTCCAATGTGAAGTAATGCTATAACTAGTACTGAAACAGTATTTTACACTTTGTGTTTCTGTGTGGGTGAAAACTGAAGAAATCTTTACTTAATATATACTGAATTGATCTTCTGTATATAAAGATAATTGAAAATGAATCTTGATGTGAATGGAATGGGAGAGGGAGCGGGAGATGGGAGGGGTGTGAGTGGGAGGGAAATTGTGGGGGGGGGGAAGCCATTGTAATCCATTAACTGTATTCTGAAAATTTATATTTACTAAATAAAAAATAAATTAAAAAAATAAAATTATAAACTCATTAACCAACAAGAGGCACTTGCTTACTTCACACAGTATTTTCAAAAGCACCTGTAGGATTTTACAAAGCATTTAACCCTTTTAGGCCTCTGGGCCTTTCTCATTAGATAACCATCATGTCTAGTAACACAATATCATTAGATTTTTTTTTAACTTTCAGACATTTGCATCAGAAGCATTTTATATTACCAGAACTTAAAATTTAGCACCACTTCACATCTTGACAGTACTTCTAATATAATCCAAATAGCCTGATTAGTTGGTGTCTCTACAAGATGAGAGACATATATCCTTTGATTTCTCCAGGTGTAGGCTCTACCTCTTAAAGGTTCCACACGACATACAACCCAACACTGAGCATCAAGCTCTAAGCACATGAACCCTTGTGGAATGCACTCCCACATATTCAAATCCTAGCACACCTACTGTTCACCTTACTCCCTATACAAGCTCCTGAAGTCCCACTCAACTTCAGGAGCTGTGGTTTGAATTTAGACTTATCTATGATATTGAAAGAGTTTTTGCACTGACTGTGATGATGAAACAAAATCTTGGCCGGCTCAGAGGGGAAACCCAGATTTATCATATTACAGAAAACACTCTTATTCTGTAGGACTTTCATAATAGGTTTTAATAGAGGGATTATGTAACAAAGCAACTCACCAAAATAAGGCTTTATGAGAATATAAGAAGCAGAAAATGGAAGCTTGGGAAGCCCAAACAAATTTGGTAACATCTAATGTTTGTTACTTTTTTTTTCTTTTTTTTTTTTTTTTGTGGACAGTTGAATATGTTTTCATTGGCGTCTCTATTTTGGATCCTTCATTGGTGGCATTTTCCCAGGTGGAAAGTGCTACCAAGCAGTTTCTCCCTGCTACCTTCCGCCCACACTTTGATTTGGCAAATGTAACTTGCCTGGGAGCTGCAGAAATGCTATTGTGCATAGCTCTGATGCCAGATTGGAAGAGACACTGCTCTCTGTAAAATGAAGATAAGAGTTCTGAAGGGCCAATCTGCTTCAAAATATGATGTTAATGATTTTTTAAAGTTCACTGAAATAGTAGCTTTATGTTTTTCTTTGAATGTGTACTTATTACAGTATCTTCTGTTTTAGAACAGTTCCTATAGTGATAATAATAAAAATATAACCTTTATTATTTTTTTCAACTACAAAGAGAACTATAAATTATTCCTCACCCTAGTTTCCTTTTAGCCCCTACAAAAACCTTGCTTGCTCCGCTTCAATAAATCAAAGTTTCTAACAGGGTGAGGCAGCTAATCAGAGAACACAGTGTCCACGAAGCAGACAATGAAATTCTGTTTCTATCATCTTTTGAATGAATAAGAGATGAAGGGCCTCTTTACATAAAGTTTTCAAACCAGGCTGGGAAAGAGTTGGGACACAGAATGGGTTTGTCAACCTGGTCCTCTGAGAACAAATAATCTAACAAAGATTTCAAGTTTATCTGCATTTTACACCCAGTAATCAATGTCTTAAGCACATTTCTCATGGGACCCATGATATAATCATTTAAATTTTAAAAAACTGTATTTTCAAAAAAAAGAAGTGACCATTTTAAAGCTGAGAGTGATAAGGAAAATTTTTTTTAAAGAAAATAACATGGGAAATAAACCTTGAAAGATATAAACCCTTTTAACATAGATGCATAAACATTTTGTACAAATGGATTAACTCAAATCAATCATACCCTATTGACCCAACTTTTCTAGTTTTCCAATATTTATGTCCCCAACAGAGTAATTAATGAAGCTAACATTACTGAATTAATTCTCTGCATCAGACATCATGCTAGGTACAGGGTTAAGAAGATGAATAAAATATTAGGGCTGCCCTCAGGGGGCCCTAACCATTCAAAAGGTTCAACTGTTGTTTAATTTTATTACACAAAAGAAAACACAGAATCATTATAAATTGACTGCAACGTTCATTTGAATGTACTACATGGAAGTTTTGTATCATGGCTATTTTCTCAGTAAAATAAAATAAAATTATCCAAGATAAGAGAAGACATTTTTCCAGGATAGAATGTTTATGCAAGAGTCAACTAAATCCAATGAACTTTCACCATAACCTGAGCCATAAACATACATAATTCTATGTAAGTACTTTAAAACTTAAAAAAGATTAATGCTTATGTTACAAAAGCATAACGATATTTAGAGTTCCAACTTGAACACAAAGAGTGCTAACATCTAGGATTTCTGGCCTGAGTTGTTTACATACTGGACCAAAAGACACCCTGGGAAAAATTCATTTTAAAAGAAGAGAGAATTCTGCATAGGAGTTTGGTTCAAAATGATATTTATTGTTTGAATGTGTGCTATCCAATATTTGTACTCAATTCCAGTCACTATGCATGGATGAGGACTTCCAATTAAAAAAATAATCCAGAAAAGAGCAACTTTTGCTAAAAATAAACATCTACAATCATAGACACTGGGGAGCAGGAAACACATTACTTGTCAGGATGGGCCACAGAGAGTGGAGATGCTCAGTCTCCTCGGTTGTGCATCCTACGCAGCATAAATTTGGCTTGTTAAGAGTTTCTGAGATGATCGCACTGTCTTGCTCCATTGGAGACTGCCAGATGAGAGAGGCACCACGCCTCAAGGCAGCAGGGGTAGGGGGAAGTTAGGAAGGAGGACTGTCCTGCTTTGGACACCTTAGCAATGAAGATCATCAGCATCAAATGATTCCGGAGAAGAAAAAAGGTAGAAGATGGCAGATGCCAATAGCTAATAGATGGTAGATAATACACACAGGTACCGCACAGGGAGCTCCATATATAATTAGAGATTTTTTGGATGAAATTTGCAGGACTTTCAATAGAAGGCGAGGATAAGAACCAGAGAGGTGTGGTCTGTTCCTGCTCATCTGAGCTCATTTGTCTACTCGTCTCTGTTGGAAAGGACTATATAAACAAACATAGGTTACAAAAATACCAAGTTCTAATTCATTTCAAGAATATGCTGAATTTTTTCTCTAGGAAGAGAAGTATTCACTTATCTGAAGTGAAGAATTTTTTTTTTCCCATCTGTGGTATCTCTGGCAGAGTACTCGTATTTTATGCTGCTGTGGTCCCACAGCCTAATGCTGAATGTAAGTGAGTGGGGACAGGCATGGAACAATTATGAATAGAAGGGAGTTGAGGTTGCTCACCAGGGAAGACTATGCCTTGTTCTCCTGAGAACTAGTCACACTGAAGGACAAAAGGTTTTTGGTACTTTTGGAAATTATATAAAAGGTAAATTGAACTCTAGTCCAGAGGGCATCCCTGTAGGATGCCTAGTCAGAAATTTCTGGGCTGGATTTATTTCCTCATTTAAAGATTTTTGCAAAAGCTTTTCTGCTCACAAGAGAACTCTGAAAAGGAACTTGTTTTAAAAGGTTTGTATTAAAATGCTTAGAATGGGCTGTCCTGTCTCATTGTAGAGCAAAGCTGACTGAAGTTGGAAAAGTATGCATTCTATTCTACTTTCTATGACCTTCAAAAATAATTAAAAGTAGAATAGAAGAAAAAAACACTGATGAAGTTATTTGGTCAAGACATTCTTTGACAGGATTTTTTTTTCCCAGTGGGGAAGGGGGGTAGAATTAGGAAGCCTCTTTTCATTTTATAACACTAGGTCTTCCATTGCTTTTCTCAAACTAACATGTGCTCAGCTACCAGATTAATTTTCTATTGTAGCAGTTTTGTGTTAATTCTCCTATTTGAAACCTCAGAAAATAAATTCAATGGGCAATGGGGGTGGCCAAGGGCAGCAAATTTATAGAATAATCACTATACCTAAAACATATTGCATACTGTGTGCCAAGGGTATGCATGAACTCATTGAATACTCAACTCCAAGAGACAGATGAGCACAAGGACTTTGTTTAAGATTACAAAGGTGACTTTTCATCCCCAGTAATTCAACTCCAGAGCAGTCTCAACTACTGTGTCTAAACCCTAGAGCTCAAAAGGCCCTCAGAACTACAGAAGAAAAATGTAATTCCTGTTCCTATCCTGCTTGACCTCAGAGGTCAGAAGGAAGAAGGTTCTTGATCTTCAAAATGGCATTCAATGCTTTCTACAATCTAACAAGAACTCTTCCGTGTTTTTAAAATTCTTAATTAATTACTTTCATTGTTTTGCAAGGTGGGGTGGGGGGAGGAAGAGAGAGAAAGAGAGAAATATGAATCTACCATCCAACAGTTTACTTCCGATGCCTGCAACAGGAGCCTGGACATCATGTGACTCCAACATGGGTTGCTAGGACCCAAGTACTTGAAATGCTCTTACTCCCCCTCACTCCCAGCTGCCTCCCAGGGTAGGCATTAGTAGGAAGCTAGAATCAGAAGTGGAGCCAGCACTCAAAGCCAGGCACTCTGATACGTGAGGTGAACTTCCCAAGTGATATATATACATTTTTTTTTGACAAGCAGAGTTAGAGAGAAAGGTCTTCCTTTTTCCGTTGGTTCACCCCCCAATGGCTGCTATGGCCAGTGCACTGCGGCTGGCGCACTGCGCCGATCTGAAGCCAGGAGCTAGGCGCTTCCTCCTGGTCTCCCATGCGGGTGCAGGGCCCAAGGACCTGAGCCATCCTCCACTGCCTTCCTGGGCCACAGCAGAGAGCCGGACTAGAAGAGGAGCAACCGGGACAGAATCCAGTACCTCGACTGGGACTAGAACCCGGGATGCCAGCACCACAGGCAGAGGATTAGCCTAGTGAGCCACAGCGCCGGCCCTGCAAGTGGTATCTTAACTGCTATCTCAAACACTGACCCAGCTATCCTATAGTTTTTGCAAAGTCGTCACATGTTCTCTCTCAAAATGCCATTCTTCCTGATTGTCTCCATCTTCCTGTCTTCCCAAATCTCAGCTACCAAGTATAGCCCATGTTGAATCCTGCCTGGAATCCACACTGGATTAAATCTACACTGGAATGTCTTCTTTCATCACTTTCACTGGATGGGAAAGCTTTTTTTCCTATAACTCTTGTGGTTTGGCATTAAGCACTCCGTGTTTTGCAGAGTTCTCTTCTTATGTATTTTTTCTTAGCTGCATCCTAAATTTTAATCCCATCCAAAGCAAGGTTTAATGATAGTGCACATTTCAGAAATACGTTACTGCTGGGTAAGGAATACCACCACTAGATGTTTCACAGGAGGCAGCCTTTGTTTATCTAGAGGATATTCTTGTCATGCCATAGTAAAGCAGGTGGATGAATTAACACAAGCATTGAAACCGGCTCTTCCAAAATTGCTGTAAACAATTGTCACAAGGTTTAAAAGACACATGGGAAATATGGTTTGTTGATACACTTCTCTCTTTTGTGCCTAATGATTTTTTTTTTTTTTTTTTTTTTTTTTTTGGACAGGCAGAGTGGACAGTGAGACAGAGAGACAGAGAGAAAGGTCTTCCTTTTTCCGTTGGTTCACCCTCCAATGGCCGCCGCGGCCAGCGCACTGCGCTGATCCAAAGCAAGGAGCCAGGTGCTTCTCCTGGTCTCCCATGGGGTGCAGGGCCCAAGCACCTGGGCCATCCTCCACTGCACTCCCAGGCCACAGCAGAGAGCTGGCCTGGAAGAGGGGCAACCAGGACAAAATCCGGCGCCCTGACCGGGACTAGAACCCGGTGTGCCGGTGCCACAAGGTGGAGGATTAGCCTATTGAGCCACAGTGCCGGCCGCCTAATGATTTCTAATTCATCTATTTCCAGTTTGCTAGTGATTTCTTTAGAAATTTGAAACAAATAGAGGTGAGTGTTTAGCCTAGCAGTTTAGATTCTGGTTAAGAAGCCCACATCCTCCATTGCAGTACGTGGGTTTGATTTTTAGCTGAAGATTCTGATTCTAGTTTTTTGCTGGTGTAGATTCTGGGAGGCAGTGGTGTTGGCTCAAGCAAATTAGGTTCCTGCCTCCCACATGGGATGCCTGAATTGAGTTACTGGCTCCTGGCTCCATCCAGGAGCTCAATTCTGGTTATCATGGACATTTGGGGAATGAATTCAGCAGATAGGAATTCTCTATCAGTGTCTCTCAAATCAACAAAAAATTTTCAAAGTATATATTTCACCTTTTTTCTTTTAATACCAATATTAAACATCTACTGCCTAAGATAAACAGAGTGACTTTCTTAACATCATCATTTCTCAGATTATATTGGATTAGAATGTAGAATTTCATTTCCATTCCTTTGCTACATTATGTATCTTATTTCAAAAGCTCTTTCTTAACATTGTCATTAAAGTTTAACTTCATCACATTAACAATTTAGGAAATTTATAGTGTCCTTTATTGAGTTTATTAATCACAGTTTTTGGGAGGGACGGGAGGAAAAGTAAATGAGTAATTGTTTTCCAGAACAACAGAGGATGGCACACTTTCCAAGTTCCACATGTACTATTACAGAAAAATAATGATGGCTAATTTTGATACTTGTGGCACTATCCTGTGAGAATAAAGTTTCAAGTGAAAGGGCCAGCCACACGTTAAATGTTGATTCAGGAAAGGAAGTGCAAGAGTGACCCAGGCTAGCACTTCTGGCTCATTTTCCTAGAAAATGGTATTGCTTAGGGAGGAACAGTGATGGGCGGGAAATGCAACAGGAAATATAGGTCAGAGAGATCCTTTTTGCTAAGTACTGATTCCTTTCACTGGCTTCCAGTCGGGGGAAAAAAAGAGAAGATTTCATTACTTTGTGAGCATTTAAGCTTACAAAATGCTATAGTTTCTACACTCTTTTCCAAGTGACACCTGCAGAAAGCCTGCCATGGTTCACTTTGGTCTAGAAGGGTTCTGAACAAAGGGTAATTGTTTTCAGAGCCCTTCAGCCAAACTGGGGTTCCAGTACCATACTGATTAACAACCTGACCTAACAGGAAATGAACGGGAGCTGTACGTGGATATTTTCAGCATGCCTTTCTGGGACACATCTTTTACCTAGGGGACAGCCCAGAGCCTGGTGGTCAGACTTGCAACAAGGAGGTCCCTCACACGGTAAACTTGTTTATGCTGATAGATGCTCTGTGGTTCTGGTCCGACCTGTCTGTAGTTTATGCTACCTGACTACTGCTCTGGGGCTGGAAGCCCAACCTTGTGTTTTCCCCTATGTCACAGGAAAAGCCCAGCCTGGGGTAGCCCTAGATTCTTCAAATGGAAGGCAGAAATTCAAAGCATCATCACAGTAGCAAACAAGTTCAAGATCTCTACTTAATGATAGTGTGTAAGGAGAGTGTCCGGGTCACTCTGGGCGGGAACCAAGAGTCAGACAAAGTGAGACAAACACACGTAGTCACTAACAGCATATAAAAGCACACTTCAAAAACTTCGTGGTAAGTGGAATTAAAAGATGTTTATTTGTGGGCAAAAAGTTTGAAATCCATGCATGATTTTTTTCATAATGTGCATTTTTATAAACTTTAAAGATCTTCATACACACGGATTTCAACATGCACCCCCGCCCCAAATAAACTCATTATTTAATTCCATTTTGGATGAACTTTGGGAAATACTCTCACATAGTAGTACAAGTTGGGTGCTTTTTATGTTTGCTTATTTATGTTTATTTGTTTTTATTTATTTGTAAGGCAGAGTGATAGCAAGAGAGAGACAGGAACTCCATTTGGGTCTCCCACATTGGTGGCAGGGGCCCAAGCCATCATCTGTTGCCTCCCAGGATGTGCACTGGCAGCAAGCTGGATGGGATGCAGAGGTGGGACTGGGAACCAGAGACTCAGATATGGGCTACTGGTGTTCCAAGCAGTGACTTAACCCACAGCCCCATAACATCTGCCTGTGGATGCATTTTAAAATGTTGTTTTGAGCAATTGTGTTTCTGTCATCCTTCTTAAAACTAGAGAATTCACCTGTTAAAATGAGTTATTTCTGTTACATTATTACTGGCCCCTCAGATTAAAAAGTGACAATGAGCTCTGAGTCAGCAGCCAAAATCTTGAAACATCTTAAAATACAAAGAGGGGTTGTTACATCAAGTCACATTGAGTGGCCTTGAGTATTTAAGATTAATTAAAAATGTGTAGAACTCGTGGATGAGCAATTAGTGGGAAGCATCATTCCCATACTTAAGATAAATGATGATTCTTTCCTAATTTTAGACTAAGATGTACTAGTCATCCCTATATTCACAAATTACAGTGAAACGTAGGTCCCAATTAATCTTCGCCATACATTAAGAACAAAAACAAATGTATGGGGATAACAACCATACTGGCTTTATCTATCATGCAAAACTAACATTGTCAGCACTTTTTCCTATAGGAGCTACTTAATGGCCCTAATTATCAAAATGCTAGTGCAAAGTAACACCAGAGTATCCGGTTCTAGTTGGATTCTTTTTCTAGAATTAATGGAATCAAACAAGCTTTGCTAATATTTCTGATTTTTTGTTTAGTGAAGCTACTTTTGGCACAATGGGGTAAGGCTGTGGTTTGTACACAATCTATTGTTGGCACTGGTTGATCTATCTCCACAGTAACTCCTGATGGACTTGATTTATTTTGACCATCTATGGTACCATAATATACATACACCATGGGTTAAAGTTAGATGTCTTTATCTAAAATACACCTTCTTTCATCCAACATTTCCTTTTTTATTATTTTAAGAAATTATATTGTTATAATAAAATAAAGTATTTTTTTTGTTTCTCCCCCCATGAGAATGTAAATTCTTTGAGGGCAAGAACTTTGCTTTATTTTCCATATCTACAGTTCCCATAACTCTGCCTGACATGTAGCAATTGTTCCATAAATATTCATCGAATTAACAAACTTAGCAATTGGTTTGCCAAGAGGTGTGGCCAATAACTCTGTAGCAAGGTGTGCCTACTATAATATTTCCGTAAGTTTATACTAGGTGAGAATGAGTTCAGAGTCACAGACTTACAGGAGTTTTCACACATACACACATACACACACGTATACAGATATATACAAACAAACTGACTGGAAATTAGGTATTTCACTATGCTTCTAAACCTTGGTAATCCCTTAACTGTTTGTCAAAATCTGTGATACTATTATTAAGAAATGCTACTGAATAGATTCTGGAATTATAATCATAGACAAAGGAGGCTAACATGGAAGGACTTGCAAGGGTCAATGTTAAGATTGTACAGCCTCTTCAATTCTTCCTAGCCCTCCTAGTGTGATTTGCCAAAATTTAAATCTCTTTAATACTCCCCCAACACCTCTCTCTCTCTGTCTCTCTCTCTGTCTCTCTCTCTCTCACACACACACACACATACACACAATTTTTCATTATTTAGGCAAAGAAAACAAGATAGGAAACTGGCATTTTATTTACCCTCCCACTCTGTATGGCCACAAGGAAGTAGACGGTTACCCCTCAGCCCTACCCAGACTAGATGTTAACTGTGGGGAGCAATCCGGACTAGACTAAGTTACTCGAATTAGGACTTATTCTATGCATCTGCTCTCCCACAATATGGCGCTGGGAGAGAAGTAAACAGCTTCCGCACAGCTGCCTCCAGTTCAACCAATTAACTGTAGGACTTGCTCCTGATTGGAGAGCAGCGTACTCAGCCGAGTTGGGATTGGCGGAGGAGGACTATAAAGGAGGAGAGAGACGGCATGCACCAGGAACATCTATGGGGAACATCTAAGGGAACCCGTGCAGCCCCCGAGAAAGCTGGCCGGCGGTGTGCCGCTCCCCTGCGGAAGTGGGGAATGCGGCCAGGGGGAACTGCCCTTCCACGGAGGTGGAAGGGATAGTAGCCAACCCGGGAAGAACCAGCAGCAAACCCGGGGAGGGCCGAGCAGACAGAAAGAACAGCGCAGGGTCCTGTGTTGCTCCTCCACGAAGAGGGGGAGCGACATAATGGTGCCGTGACTCGGATAGGAAACCTAGCTTGGATAGGAAGCCTAGGACGGATAGGAAACCCGGGAGGGAAGAAACGGGAAGAAATGGGAAAATACCGGAGAGAGAGACTAGCAAAGAGCCTAGGTGCCGGAAGAAGCTATTGAAAGCCTAGGCATAGACTCGGATATGGACTGTGGGAAAGAAGTTAGGATTGAAAGCGAAAGTGAAAGCTTTCATAGACTCGGATGCAGACTATGGCGGGGAAGCTAGGAGATTGAAAGCGAAAGTGAAACCTGGAGGAGGCTTGGACTCGGATACGGACTGTGGGAAAGAAGTTAGGATTTAAAGTGAAAGCAAGAAGAAACTTAGACTCAGATACGGACTGCAGGTTGAAAGTGAAAGTGAAACCTATAAGAAACTTAGACTTGGATACGGACTGTGGGGAGAGGCCAGGAGAAATGAGGGAGGAATATTGTTGGAAGAAAACTTAGGGAAACATACCGGGTAGAGAAAAATGTTAGGGAGGATGAAGCCGCGAGTGCAGGCCGAGGCGGAGATATAAGCCACCTTGGAATTCTTCAAGTCACCCCGGGGAGCAAGAGGCGAAGATCTGGAACCAGAGACGTGGGCCGCCAGGTTGGAATTCGCCAGGTTAGTCCGGGGAACTTGGACTGAATGCCGGTGGTGGCGGAAACATTCGCGGAAGCCGCCGCGTGCAGAGAGAGCACGGGGCGTGAATAGATGGGGAACGCCGGGGCTGGCGTAGGCCGTGGTTCAGACGCGAAAGGGTTAAGCGTGGAGACCGCGGAGCGCGCGAAGCCGAGCCGCGCAAAGCCGGGAAGCTGCGCAGATGAGAGAGGCGCGCGGGCTGAAGCGGCGCAGAGCCGGGAACCCGCCGGCGGGGCGAGGTGCCGGAAAGCCGCAGGGATAAGAGAGACAGAAGTTTTGGAAGTAAAGTGAGAGAAATAGGAATGCTGGAAGATAGAAGTAAAATGGGAGAGGTGGGAATGCCCGGAGATAGAGAAATAGAGAAAAATAAGGCCTCCCCTCAACATTGAGCACCTGGGCGGCTAGCCGCAGGTCACCGAAGACAGGCACGAATTAACATCAGTAAAGCTTCCCCACAATGCAACAATTAGGAGGCTTGGATTCGGTCTGCCTGATTTAAGGCGGTAAGCGCCAGCAAAGCTCGACCAGAGTATGAGCTGCAGGTCACCGAAGATAGGCACGAACCAACACTAATAAGTCTCCCCCACAATAAGGCAATGAGAAGGCTTGGATTCGGTTTGCCTGATAGGTTTTGTAAGCCCCTGCGGGCACAGCAGAGCATGCGCTGCAGGGCACCGAACACAGGCATGCATCAGCGCCTAAAAACCTCCTCACAATGGCGAAGAGAGGACCCGGATTCGGTTTTCCTGATTGATAGGACTTGTAAGAGCCTGTGGCAACTCTAGCAAGGAGAGCAGAGTGTGTGCCGCGGGACACCGAAGACAGGCGCGTATCAACGCTAAAAAATAAAAAGAAAGGGGGATCTGTGGGGAGCAATCCGGACTAGACTAAGTTACTCGAATTAGGACTTATTCTATGCATCTGCTCTCCCACAATATGGCGCTGGGAGAGAAGTAAACAGCTTCCGCACAGCTGCCTCCAGTTCAACCAATTAACTGTAGGACTTGCTCCTGATTGGAGAGCAGCGTACTCAGCCGAGTTGGGATTGGCGGAGGAGGACTATAAAGGAGGAGAGAGACGGCATGCACCAGGAACATCTATGGGGAACATCTAAGGGAACCCGTGCAGCCCCCGAGAAAGCTGGCCGGCGGTGTGCCGCTCCCCTGCGGAAGTGGGGAATGCGGCCAGGGGGAACTGCCCTTCCACGGAGGTGGAAGGGATAGTAGCCAACCCGGGAAGAACCAGCAGCAAACCCGGGGAGGGCCGAGCAGACAGAAAGAACAGCGCAGGGTCCTGTGTTGCTCCTCCACGAAGAGGGGGAGCGACAGTTAACAGCTCACCTTGAACACTGGCTCAGCTGTACTGGCCATACTTTCCCAATATGGAAGCCAGAGGAGATCCGTCAAGCTCAGGACTTCAGTGTGGCAAGATGAACTTCAAACACAGTAGCTACAGTTTGTCGCCAGCAAGCTGCCCTCTGTGTGTGTGTATGTTCTCCCCTTACTCTTCAGAGTTTGTTACAGTCATTCCACTCCTACTCCCCACACAGTGCCATCAGAAAAGAGGTGAGCTTGCTTCCTCCCTTTTTCTCTGGAGAGAGGCGAGAGGATCTAACCCCATTTGACTGAACTGCTAGAGAGGCAAGGTTGGCAAATTAGAACATTCTCCTAGTTGGGTGTTTTGAGCAATGTAGAGTTATTCAAATATTGAGAATTTTCACCATCAAAACCAAAAACATCTATTTGTATAGCCATGGCTTCTCTCTCTCTCTCTTTTTTGTTTTTCCAGAGGGAGAAAAACCATCTCAGAAGAAAGTTCTTTTTTTTTTTTTATGCACAGACTAAACTCTGCTTCATCTAATTTATTCCAGTCTCCAACATGAGATCAATACGAACTGAACTCTAAGAAACAGTCACACACAAAGGCACTCATCATGAATGTATTCATTTATGAAAACAACTAAGGTCAAGCCACATGTCAGAAAGAGACTCAAATTTTGGAATAAACCATGCCAGCTGCAGTATGTGTTTAGAGGCAGTGCCCAAATCTTGTTTCTCAGGCCACCCCTTTGACAACAGTGATTATCAATTTTGTCAATCACAACAGTATCTGCAGAAATTTTCGTTCATCACAAATGTGAATGGAGGAGGGGGTACGCCACTGGTATCTGGTGTTTATAAAGGCCAGGGATGCTGCTAATACTCATCAATGCACATGCAGCCTCCCACAGCAACGAATTATTCTGGCCACAATGCAAATAGTGCCAAGGTTGAGAAACCCTGCCTGATAACGGCTCTAAAGCATGAAGAGTCAGCATGGTGTTTGGAAGCCTAGTAACTTAAGTGAAGCCAAACTAATTCTCAGTGGCTGTGAGTTCTGGACGTATCACTAAGAACTTCAATGTTTCAAACTGTGCTTAATAAAATGACTCCACAGGATCAAACAGATGGGATCTATTCCTATATCTGTCCACCAGCTATAGAATTAGAATGTTAGCCACTACCCTTTGGGTGGGACAAAAGTTTTGGTTGAACTCCAAAGAAGAAGAAGTCATGGCAGGTTGACCAAATCATAATGCCAACTGATACCTGTTTAATGATGTTGGGAAACCAGGGGGTAGGAAGCACAGGTTGTTTTGAGGAAAGAGGTTTTAAGTGGTTGACAGGCTGGGATTGTTGCCAAAAGACTTGGGGAGCGGCAGGGATAGCTGCAAATCCATTCTGTCCTCCTGAATGTGGAGCAAGGCAGGAAAGGAAGATGTGAGAGACGTGATCAGATCTCAGGTAGAGGAGGTGGATCTGCCTGGCTCCAGCTCCAGCTTTGATCCTAGCTGTGTGATTCTAGGCATGTCTTAACACTTCTTTGTAAAATGAGGAGCCAGGCTGTGCTCTGCAAGACTCCTTCTAGCTCCATTATTCTCATTCAGTGATTCCCTCACCACCTGCCCTGACACGGAGGATTAACACAAGCGATAGATGTCTATTCATTTGCAATAGTATGTGGTGAAAGGAATAAAGAACAAAAGAGACACGAGCAGGTTTGTGTGTATGGGAAAATCTTTAATTGGATAATCACTCATTCCACAAGCATCCACTGAGTGTCTTCTGTGAATAAGGCATAAAAAAAATTTATAATTTGTGTTTTAAACAAACCTGAGGAGATCTTTCAAAGTTCATTTCCCAGGATTTACAACAGTTAACATTTACTTCCGCCAGCAAGCTCTTCACTGCCTTCTACCCAGGACAGATGGGTCTCCATTAGCTAATATCGTTCCAGTTGGTGCTGACACAGCACATATTTGAATATTCCTCTCGGTGGGAAGTAGCGATGTAACTTCTATACTTATCTCAACCTGCTGACAACCTGCTACTATGACTTTCTTCACAGTTCTGGGCTTTCAAAGATGTGCAGTTAACCCTTCTCTTAGAAATGCACGAACAAGTAAACTCAAAACTTGAAGGCGATGCTCTCATTCTATAGCACTGGTTTCAATGCCTGCTGTGCCGGTTGCTGGCCTTCGGGATGCTGTTGCTGGACAGCTGTCTGCTGAGAGAAGAACGCCTCCGCTCCAACAGCTACATCTTCAAAAAGGCCACCTAGAAAAGGAAGAAAAACTCTCAATGCTTTTTTTACATAACACGATGAAACGGTTGCATGTGCATCAAGTCAGAATCAGTTAAGTCTATTCCATAGGGATGCACACTCATCTCAAAAGAAAAATGACTCTTAATGGAGCCAGACATTGCATTTTATAGCTGGAGCCAATTAGTCTTTTTAAAAGGAACCATATAGTAATTAAAATGACTCAAATGCACTTTGAAGAAAAAAATACAATTTTAATTGACACTAAAGTTATATTGCTAGAAATAATCCGGTCTTCTTTCCCATTGGTTCAAACTACTGTTTTGACATTCCATCAGCAGAATTCTGAGTCTAGAAGATCCCTAGGCAAATCCAGGTCCCCAACACTATGGGTAATTACGTCAGACTCTCCTCAGGTCAGGCTGACACTTTTTTATTTTTTAACTTTTTATTTATTGATTTGAGAGAGAGAGAGAGAGAGAAAGAGAGAAATGTGTGTGTTCCCATCTGTTGGTTAACTCCCTAAATACCTGCAACAGCCAGGGCAGGTAACCAGAGGAAAGAGCTGGGGACTCAATCCAGGTCTCCCGTACAAGTGGTAGGAACTGAATTACCTGAGCCATCACTGCTGCCTCCCAGGATCTGCATTAGCAGAAAAGGAGAATCAGAACCTGGAGCCTGGAACTGCACCCAGGAAATCTGAAGTGTAATGAGGGCGTTCTAACTGGCAGCTTAACCACCAGGCTAACTGCCCTGTCCTATGCAGATACTTTTTAAAGTGCATTTAATCATATTTATTGTGTTTGTCAAGAACAATTCATCCCAAAACCTAGTGTTTAAGAAATTTAATCCACACAGGTTTATGCACAAAATATTTTCAGACTAATGGGAGCCCAGGTTAAATGCATCTAATTTCCCAACAGTTCTGATAATAGAAAAACAGAATAAGTTAATCATAAATGTTTAGAAAGTCAGGGTTCAGGGGCCAGCGTGGTGACACAGCAAGTAAAGCTGCTGCCTGTGATGCCAGCATCCCATACGGGTGCTCGTTCGACTCCCAGCTGCTCCATTTCCAATCCAGTTCCCTCCTAATGTGCCTGGGAAAGCAGTGGAAGATGGCTCAAGTGCTTGGGATCCTGTACCCACAAAGGAGAAGAGGAAGGAGCTCTCGGCTCCTGACTCCTGGCTTCAGCCTGGTCTAGGCCCAGTCACTGTGGTCATATGTGGAATGAATCAGCAGATGGAAGATATCTCTCTCTGTGTCTCTCCCTTTCTCTCATACGTCTGACTTTCAAATAGATAAAATAATTTTTTAAAAAAGAAAGGGTTCAGATGTGACAGTAACTTTGTAATTGTGCCAATATCAGGAAGACTGCCAGATGTAGAATAAAGAAATAAGGGAAGTGGGGGGGAGCGGGGAGCTCGGAAAACTCGTACTGCACTTTTCTGGGAGGGGAAGGGTGAGCAACAATACTAGAAACATCCCACTCTTGCAGAAATACGGGACACCTGTCAGGAGCATCAGCGAAGTTGGTTGAGGCCCCAAATGCAGTCAAAGGAGGCATGTATTTAATGATCCTTGTTAAAGACAAAGGAGAAAGACTCATGCAGGGCAAAAAGCATCTGCTTTATGTTAATCCAGAAGGCTGCTCCTCTTCAGACAGTGCTGGTAAGAAAGGCAACTGCTGAGTTTCCGCATCAACTTCCAGCCGGATTTCCTTCTCAAGTTTCGAAAGGAGAACACCGAAGTTGAAGGAGCAGGTAAAGAAAAAGCTTAGAATCCTAAATAACATGTGAACATGGACCCAATGGCTTATTGTGAATATCAAAAGAGAAACTGGTTATGAAAAGCCATATGTTAGGTGTTTCTTCCCTGCTCCCTCTCAGACAGAATCTCTGATAGATTTTAGGGACTCAAGGGCTTGTTGAAGAAAGCCCACCGTGGCCGCCAGGGAATAATTATAAAACCACAGCGGAAGGGAGAGCAGAGGACATGGATTCTGCCTTCAGGGATCACTGTGGGAGATGATGTTGTGCTTCTATATGAAGAAGTTACAGGGACAGCAAGTGCACTGCCTTATAATGAAGACAATGTGAATGCTCATATCCAGAAATAGCAAGGTGATGGATAAAAATCAGTTATCTCTCTTTTTTTTTTTTTTTTTTAATGCTGAAGATTGTTATGCCATGGAGTATTCCAACCTGAAACTGCTCAGTGCATCAAAAGTACTGCTTAAGTGTCATGAAAATGGGTAAGTACTTTAGTTCTGGAGGCAAAAGAGAGCAGTGTTTCAACTGGAGGTGATTTTGCCAACAGGGGAAATTTGGCAGTCCCTGAAGAGATTTTTTTTTTAAAAGACATATGTATGCATTTATTCAAAAGGCAGAGCAACAGAGAGAGACAGATTTTCTATCCGTTGGTTCACTCCCCAAATGGCTACAGTGGCTTGGACTAAGCCAGGCTGGAGCCAAGAGCCAAAAGCCAGGAGCCAGAACTCCATCCTGACCTCTTTACATAGGTGGCAGGGGCCCAAGGAGCAATAGCAGGGAGTTGGATCAGAAGCAGAGCAGCTACCTGAACCAGTGGCACTCTGACATGGGACACCAATATCACACGTGGCATCTTAACCCACTGCACTACAATGCCAGCCCCATCTGGAGACATTCTTGATTGTCAACAACTGGGAGGCAGGGCTGGCTCCTGGCATCAAGTAGGCAGAAGCAGAGATGCTTCTCAATACACTAAAATGTACAGGACAGCTTCCACACAAAAGCATTATCAACCCCCAAAGTCAATAATGCCAACAGTGAGAAACAGTGTAATTATAGACATAATTTTGGGGGCCAATCTCTCATTTACTAGCTGTGGGCCCTTGAACAAGCTTGTTAGTGTCTTCTAAGCCTTCCACATCTGCGAAATGGGAATACCAGGACTTCCTTGAAACTTGTAAACTCTTCATCATACCTTCAGCTGATTTGGGCTCCTTCCTTCTTCGGCACAGCTGCATGATTTAGGGGGAGCAAGCAATCAAAGTTTTGTTTTACAATCAAAGAGATACAAACTCAGAAATTCAGTGACTTGCTCGGGTTACAAAGCTGGTAAGTGGCATTGCTGGGTTTAAGGAGACATTTGCATGTCTGACTCATGCTTTTTCCACTCAAACTTTACAGATGAGTAAGAGAAAACTACAGAAGCCTGGAGACTTTCCATCTTTGGAACTGTCAATATCTCGAGATTCACTTACTTTAGCAAGCCAGTGAGTGTGAACCCACAAGGAAGAATAACCTCACACGAGGGAGAGCATAAGACAAGCTAATTAATGTACCACAGAGACCCCTACCAAGGAAGAAAAACAAAGGTTTGACCTAATGTCTTTTCCTCACCTCTAGTTTTTATAGATAAGCCTAACAACAGATTTTGCATTTTTCAGAAATTAATAGTAAGCAGCAGCAACCATCCTTGGAAACAGGTACTACATACTGCATGTTAGTTTGCCTTTTTTTTTTTTTAATTTAAAGCTCTGTGAGTAAACATATTTCAAAGGCTGATTTTGTGTTTCCTGGCTTTTATCCATGACTGGAAAAATTATTTCCCCTAACTGCCATTTATTTTAAGAGAAGATAATTTTATTTTGTTCCACTGTACTGTGAAAAATCTCTGTATTTCATCTTATTTTATTCCCTAAAGTAAAAGTTTTAAAGCTTTTCAGAGTATATGAATACAACAGCAGCTTCAGGCTCTGTTGGTTGTTACATTCTGGAAGACATAGTTACTAAGTATAAAAAATTATTTAAAAATGATGAAGGGGTGGGCATTTAGTCTAGTGGGTAAATGCCCACATCTTGTAGGGGAGCGCCTGCCTTCAATACTCAGCTGTAGCTCCTGAACTCTAGTTTCCTGCTAATGCAGGCGCTGGAAAGCAGCAGTGATGGCTCAAGTAATTGGGTTCTTGCCACCCACACGAGAGACTTGGATTGAGCTCATGGCTCCCAGATTCGGGTCTAGTCTAACTACAGCCAGAGGTGGATTTTGGGGAGTGAACTAGTGGATGGGAATGCTCTCGCTCTCTCTTTCTCTTTCTTCATCCACTTCTTCCTCCTCTTCCTCTTTCTCTGTATCTTAGATACAGTAAATTTTACTGTAAGATTTGACTCTTCAAGTTCTGTGCATCTAAATATGGACACTTGGGAATGGAAAGGGAGAGAAGGTGTTAAGATGGCTGAAAATAATGGCTACACGTTAAGCCAGCATCTAAAAACAATCTTCTTAAAGCGCTGTGTACAGGGGGCAGACATGTAATTACTGACCAGACGTGAAGTTGATAATGCTTTAGGACATTCATGTAACATGCTAAACATTTTCTTTTGCTTTTAAAGATTTATTTATTTATTTATTTATTTGCAAGTCAGAGTTACACAGAGAGAGAAGGAGAGGCAGAGAGAGAGAGAGAGAGAGAGAGAGAGAGGGAGGGAGGGAGGGAGGGAGAGGTCTTTCATCTGCTGGTTCTCTTCCCAATTGGCCACAATGCCCGGAGCTGTGCCAATCCAAAGCCAGGAGTCAGGAGCCTCCTCCAGGTCTCCCACATAGGTGCAGGGGCCCAAGGACTCCGGCCATATTCCACTGCCCTCCCAGGCCATAGCAGAGAGCTGGATCAGAAGTGGAGCAGCTGGGACTCGAACCAGCGCCCATATGGGATGCCAACACCACAGGTGGCAGCTTAACCCGCTACACCACAGCACCAACTCCCACGCTAAACACTTTCTAATGTGATTTTCTCTTAGTTAACAAAGTTATATTTTTAACTTCTTAATCCTCAACAGAGACTTGGAATTTCAATCAATGAAGATATGCTGTCAAGGCAGGCTGCACAAGATAAAATTAGCATTTTTTTTTTTTTTCAAAAAAGCTACATAAGTGCTTTGGGATGTGTAAGACAGATAAAACAGTAAAATACTGGAAAATGTGAGTTTCATAAATTGTAGACCTTAGAAAGGATTCTTTACAATAAATAGCACAGCCACACATGAATGTTCCTTTTAAAGGGCACTGCTAACTTAAAAAAAAACAAAAACTGAAATTATGCTTTAAAGATTTTTTTTTGTCTAGATGCACCTCATGTTCAAAGTTGTTCTGTTGACTGCCTTTATAACTTGGAAAAGGCGTGAGTACACTTTATACCTGATATAATAAAATATTTTATAAAATCTGATTTCTAGGATCCAAACTTCATTCAAAAATTTAAATTTAAATTTAAAATAATGCATACAATATAAAAGTCCATACAGAAATAAATAGTGGGACCGGCACTGTGACGTAGCAGGTAAAACCGCCGCCTGCGGTGCCAGCATCCCATATAGGCATCGATTCAAGACCCGGATGCTCCACTTCCAATCCAGCTCTCTGCTATGGCCTGGGAAAGCAGTAGAGGATGGCCCAAGTCCTTGGTCCCCTGCACCCACGTGGGAGATCCAGAAGAAGCTCCTGGCTTCAGGATCAGCACAGCTCCGGCCATTGCAGCCACCTGGGGAGTGAACCAGCTGATGGAAGACGTCTCTCTCTGTCTGCCTCTCCTCTTTCTGTATAACTGTGACTTTCAAGTAAAATAAATAAATCTTTAAAAAAGATAGTAAAAAGCCCTCACCTTTTCTAGCTCTTATCATATACACTTGATGTCTTAAAATAACAGTGGGATGGAGTACTTTCTGCCTGTTCAGTAATTCAACACTGCTCAGGCCCACGTGAGGACTCCTAGATCAACGTTTTGTGTTGGACACTGGGCTGCCAGGCCGGCTTCATTCCTCCATTTCATTCAATCATTAAGCACCTCTTAGGTGCCACTGGTTCTCATTGAGAAGATAGGACTTCTTTGTGGTGGCAACATGGGTATGGGGAGGCAGCTAACTTATCTGATTCTTAAAAGGTGGAATATGTTAAAGATGGATACCTACCACTTTCTGGGAGGAAAAGGATTATTTTTGGATTATGAACACAAGAGTTACTTCTGGAGTTGTATCATGGAACAGATAACAATTAATTACAGACACTATGCAGGCAAAGAGAGGCAACAAAACCTGGTATGACAGAGTTTGGCACACATCTGCTCCCAGTAAAGGATGCTGGCTTGTTAAAACGAATCACTGGTAAACAGGAAGGACACAATGAAAGACCAGACATGGAAGAAGCAATGCAATGAGGAAGAAGAATCTGTCTAAATTGGCAAAAATTAAGTGTATACTTAGTTAGGGACAGAAAAGCACTAGACTAAGGGAACATTAGTGCAACCTTCCAACCCCAGATTTTCTGCACAAATTCTATAAGAACTTTAAAAAGGCATAAGAAAGAAAGTAAGCTGGATGTCTATAAATTAATGTAAACCCTCACCTTGCATTTTTCTTTAAGTTATGGGTAGTTTTATGATAATTTACAGGTAATATTGATTTTTCTAGGAAATAGTTAGGCTAAGCACAGCTACGTTTTTAACAGACATCAGGGTCAAAAGCCAGGAGTGACACTTCCAGTATGAGAAGTACTGTAAGAGAAGCAAGTGTTTGGCCTAGCAGCCCAACCACTTGTTGGGATGCCCATATCTCATGTTAGAGTGCCTGGGTACTAGCATTGGCTCTACTCCCAGTTTCACCTTCCTGCCAATGCACATGCTGGGAGGTAGCAGCGATGGCTCAAGCACTGGAGTCCTTGGTAGACAGCAGTGACGGCTCAAGTGACTGAGTTCCCTGGGACCCACATGGAAGAAATGGATTGAGTTCTTCATTTACAACTTCAGCCTGGCCCAGCTCTGGGCATCAGGGACTTTTGAGAAGCAGACTAGCAGACAGAAGCTCTCTATTTCTTTCAAACACATTTAATTTAATTTTTGTGTTTCTGGACAAAGACCATTTTTTTTAAAACAACTTGAAAACTCAAAAGAGACATTTGATTATGTTACATATAGTGCATCAATCTATGGCAGTTTGTTTTCTTGATCCATCATCTAAATTTTTTTCTGTTTTTACAGAAATTTTTAATACAGATTGGTTCATAGATGGTCGGTTACTTTGCCAAAAAACAAGTGTCCATTGCTTCAATATTGTATAGTAACATCAGTTCTCTGTAAACTGGGTTCAGCAGTATACTTTGTACTGCCTGGAGTTATGGTTTTTAATGTCACTAAATTAAATGCCCTTTAACTTCCCCCCTTCAAAAATAATCCATCTAATTGGCAAGAAAAAAGGAAGATGGATAGAATATATTCTCTTTCTTTATTTTATTTAAGGAATACAAGCTTCATGTATTTTCTATACAGAAATTTAGGAGCATATGATTCTTCCCACCCTACCCTCCTACCTGCCCATACTCTCTTACTTCTTCCTCCTCCTTCTCCTATTCCCATTCCTATTTTTACGAAGATCTATTTTCAGTTAACTTTGTAATCATAACATTAACACTACACTAAATAAATAGTTCAACAAATAGTATGAAAAAAAAATTGTTCCTCAACAGTCAACACAAGAGCTGCTCAAAATCATTACATCTCAAAGTGTCAATTTCATTTCTATAGATTACCTTCTAGGTACTCTATTAGTTACCACAGATCAGGGAGAACATATGGCATTTGTCTTTTTGGGCCTGGTTTATTTCACCAAGTATTTGGTTTCCAGTTGCTTCCATTTTGTTGCAAACAACAGGATTTCTTTCTTTCTTTCTTTTTTTTTTTTACTGTTGTATACTATTCCATAGTGTATAGATTCCATAATTTCTTTATTCAGTCTTCAGTTGATGGATATATGGGTTGATTCCATATCTCAGCTATTGTTAATTGAACTGCAGTAAACATGGGTGTACAGGTCACCCTTTCATTTTCTGATTTCTTTACATTTGGGTAAACTCCCAGAGTGGGATGGCTGTGTCATACGGTAGGTCTATCTTCTTAAAGAAAAGTAAAACAAAACAAAAAACCAAAATACTATAAGAGAGAGGTGGGAGCAGGAGGTAGAGGTCTGAGACCACTGGTGCTCTCCACTTCTAGATGGGACTAAAAATAATGGATCAGTGCAGCGATTAGTGAGTCTTGGTCCTAGTCTTAACCAAAGCAAGTTTTAGACATAAGCTTTTCATCACTTCTTAGAGAATGTGCAGATTGTGAAAAGTGTTTTGGCATGGGATGGTGCTACTGTAACAATGTAATGAACAAGGAGTTCCGTTGCTCCTGGTTACACAAGGATAATGCTGATCCAGTAACTTTGCTCATGATAGCAAACCCATGGGACAAACATTTACATGCTAACAGTTCTTTGGTATTAACAAGAAAATATATTGCCTCAAGCACAAAACATATTTATAAGGAAATAATTCAATGATATGAATGTGGGTGGATGTCTATATACATGAACTACTGACAAACAGTTAAGACATTTATCTCAATAAATCCACTATGGCTTATAAATCCAATTTTTCATTTCAATGGAATATCTGCAGGAGAGAACAACAGTACCACTGCAGCTCAGGACTCAAGACTGTTTTGACAGTCATCACTGTGCTGCTGTATTGGGCAATTTTATTCTGAAATTGAGCTACCACAGCCCAAAAATGAGGGAGTGTTTTTCTACAGTACCAATTATAATATTTTCTGTTGTTTGGTGGAGAGGTGTCTTCAGCAGAACTGTTTAATACACCTTACTTACAGGGAGCCCCATTTTTCTCTTTATTCTGGTTGAGAGCACAGGTGTTGAAGATGAAGATATACTTAGGGCATCAGTACAATTAGAAATCCCTGGAGAGGACACCAACCCACATACTGGGGAACAAAATAGCTTTTTTTTTTTTAAAGGGAAAGAGTTTATTGGGGGAAACCTGACAGACCAGAAGATAGGGGCAAGAAGGAGAAGAGGGAGGAGAGTGTAAGAGAGAGAGTGAAAGAGAAAGAAACAGAGAGAGAGACAGACAGACAGACAGATCAGGAGACAAAGCAAAGAGGGCCACGAATTCAGAAACAGGTCCTTTTAAAAACAGCTTTCAATGGAAGATGACTGGTTTCTGCCATTTCAACATATTTTTTCAGTGATAACATTTAAATTCCTATTTTGATCAGAATATTAGTTCTTCTAATAGAAATTCAACCAAGAGAAAAACTTGCTTCATACAGAAAAAATATTGTCTGACTCATTACAAGGATGGAGGAGGGAATGGTTTGTGAGGTTGCAGCTGTGAGCCTATCAAGTGAAGAGTGGGTCAATGCCTTGAGAACACCATGTGGGCAGTAATGCGATGTAATGAGTGACCCCCAAAGCCAGGAATGCATGAGAGCAAAATTCTGCCACATAGGATGATTGGCACATAGGATGATCTGCCGCACTTTCTAAGGAAGGGGCTAAAGGTCACATCTGTCTTTGAAAATTGTCTTGGACAATCTTATGTCACACTCAAGCAGCCTTACTTCTGTTGGTTGTTTACTGTTTCACAAGTTCTTTACCTCAACTGTTAAAGTTAGAGAAAGCAAGACTTATATCACCTACCAAAATTTCAGCTTTAATAACGATGTGTGATTATATGAACACTTAAGAGAATATAAAAAAGGGCAAAATAGGAAAATACAATTTTTATACCACCATTACTCAGGGATAACAATTAGCAACATTTTGGGTATATCTTTCTACATTTTTTATGTATACCTGGTCCTTTCTATATGTGCTGTTTTGTTGTATATACTTCCTTTTTTAACCCAATAATATATTGTGGTAATTTTCACATGATGGTAATATTCTTTTATGATATTTTTAATGGCTGTGTTATATTTCATTATAGATCAAAGTCATTTAAGCTACATATTTTTCCTACTTTTTCCCCACTTATTTTACCAGTGGGAAAAACATGAGGGTTGGGTATGGAGTGACATTAACTGGCCCAGGGAGCTCTTCAGTAGTTCTTAAAGGGATGTCTCTGGACCAGCATCATTGACATCACCTAGGAAATTATTAGAAAGGCAAATTCTTGTGTCACCTTACAGATGAGCCTACTGAATCAAAAACTCTACGGGTGGAGCCATCAAGATGTGTTTTAGTAGGCTTTTCAGTTGATTCTGATGCTTGCTAAGTTTAACAGTTACTGATCTCTTCTAATCATTTCATAGCTGAGCAAATCGTCTGGAAGAAAGTAACCGACTTATTTAAACTGACACAACAAATTAGAAAAGGGCTCAAACACAGGTCTTCCTACTTCAGCAAACTAAAGACACTGATTAAGGTGTCCAAAAAGCCTTTGGGAAATATGTTTCTGGGGGTGAGCATTTGGTGCAGTGGTTAAATTGCTGCTTTTGATCCAGGAGTGCCTGGGTCCAAGTCTCCACTCTGGTTCTGGATCCAGCTTCCTGTTAATGTCACCCTAGGAGGCAGCAGCTGATGACTCAAATGGTTGAGTCCCTGCCACCCACATGGAAGACCCAAACGGAATTCCAGGCTCCTGGTTTCAGCCTGGCCCAGCCCCAGTTATTGCAGGCATGTGGGGAGAAAACCAGTAGATGGAAGATCTCTGTGTCTCTGTCATTCTGCCCTTCCAATAAAAAATTTAAAAAGTACTTAAAAATATTTTTCCTATATAAAACTGTCAAACAAAAGAAACATTCTATCCAGTTCCATTTCTTGATAAATACTTAAGGAGGCTGGAGCTAATATCACCAAAAGGAGAGCCAAGTCCCTTTTCTGAGTTATTTAGAGTGTAAAGGGGCAAAATGACTTACTATATAAAGTCAATCTCTTAAGTGTTAAGTGAATGAATATTTTGGGGGGGCTGGGTTGCAGAGGAGACAGCTTCTGATGATGCCTTCATGTGATTTCACTCTCTAAATCACTCCATAGAACTCTTTAGAAAAGGGATTTTGTTAGTTCAGGGAAAGAAAACTGTCAAAGATTTTACTTCAAAATAACTGTGATAACAATGCCAAAAGCTGCCAAAGAAACTGAATCTTCTACCTATGGCTGGAGTGAATGTAAAATGCTACAGCCATCCTGGAAACACAGTTTGGCTGTTTCTTTTACAACTAAGTATGCAATTATCATATGACCCAGCAATCCCAGTCTTGGAATTTGTCCTAGAGAAACAGAAACTTTTATTCACACAACTTATACATGAACATTCATAGCAGCATTATTTTAATAGCAAAACACTGGAATCAGCTCAGGTGAAAGGTTAAACACACACGGTGTTACTTCCAAATCACGAGTTACCACTAAGCAGTAAAAAGTAGCAAATAACTGACATACAGAAATTGGAAGAATCTCCAGGGAATCAGGCTGAGTTAAAGGAACCAATCTCAAAAGGTTATAAACTATATAATTCAATTTATATAACATTTTTGAAATGAAAGAATTTTACAAATAGAGGGCAGGGCAGTGAGTGCCAGGGTTTAAGGGTGTAGGGAAGGGGAAAGAGTGAAAGAGGGTGTAATTATAAATAGGGTAACAGAAGCCATCCTTGTGTTTATGGAACTGTTCAGGATCTTGACTGTGGAGGGTAGGGCAATAGAGAACATACTGAAACTGTATGGAAATACACACACACACACACACACACACACACAAATGAGTACAAATCTATCCAGGTCATTATCCTTGTAGTGAATTCTTCTCTAGCTTCATAAAATGTTATCATGAGGAGAAACTGGGCAAAGTATACAGGGATCTTTCTATATTCTTCCTCATAACTACATGTGAATCTACAGAATTATCTCAATAAAAATTTCAACTGAACACAAGGCCATAATACTTGACAGATGATCCTGTCTAGCTTACTTCAGTCCCGCTCCCTCTAGATGTGGCCTTGAAATGCACGCTTAAGTCTTACACTGACGTTCTGCTCAATATATCAGCGAGATCCCATTTTCCTCAGTGGAAGGGCCTGAGTAAGCCTGTCAGTTAACTTTTGGAAAACGTCTTGAAGCAGATGGTTACAATGAGACAGAATATCATTATACTCACCCAGGTTGGGCTGATAGTCAGGCTTTAAACGCTTAGGTTTCACATAACAGCCCCTTAAATCTTAGGCTGTGTATGAAGTACTTACTCTAGTCCCCTAACAACACCTGTCCGTTTTCTTCTTGCCCTGGAGTAAACATTGATGAAAGATTTGGCATTTTTTAGAACTGAAAATGCCACAGTGGATTTTCCACGCATAGAGCAAGAAATCAGTATTTTTATCAAACTGAATACATTTCAGCTAAAATTCTAGTTTTAATCTCAACAGCAATATCACCTTACAAAAGATTAGGGAAATAGGAAAGAGAGGAAAAAAATGCTATAATACCCTAACATAATTATCATTTAGGTCTACTCATGTTTTAACATCCATATTTTTTGTTCTGAATACCTTTGTGCACATTTTGTAAGTATTTTTACATTTTTACTGTTGCTCATTTTTATTTTAATAGCTGAAAAAATAGTCCATTATAATTTAATCCATTACAGGCTTAAATTATTCCCAGGTTATTAGATCATACGTATTACAAAAATCATTATGTCATGTTTATAGATTTTTTTCACATTTTTTAATATTCCCTCAGGATCAAGTCACACAAAAGTGATTGATAGATTGAAAAATATGAATATTATAATTTGGTACACAGTTTTTTTCAATAAGCTATATGAAATGATAATGCCAGCACTGGGACTAATTTTTCTTATTACTGCTAATTCAATTTAAAAAAAAAGATACCTTGGCACTTTTGTCTAAATTTTATTGTTATGCATTTAAACGTTCTCCCAAGTATTTATTTAATAGCTGTTTCTCTTTTTGGTTTATTGCGACTTCGTGTCCTTTTCCTTTATCTATCATGGCGTGTTTAGCTTTTTTTTTAATAGCGTTTCATTTTTAATTGCATAAACTCTTTAGTAAATGTAAATAAATTTTCTTATGCAGCAAAGAAATTAGGTGCCAGGCATGGTCTCATCTCACTAAATCCTTGCCAAATCCACTTGAATTAAGTATCTAATTGTCTCCAACTTATAAATGAAGAATTGAAGTTCAGAGGAGTTAAATAAATTTTATTCATGACTACAAGGTAATAACAGGGCAAGGTTTGCAAACCAAGTCTCTGCTCTGAGCCTAGTATTTTATTCCTTCATAAAAGCTCCTGTCCATCTAATTATGGCAACAGATAATTACTATGGTAACCGTATTTTAGTAGAAATTCATAATATTATAATTTTAAGCCAGATTTAGGAGTTGAAATGATGCAGGCACTCTACTTTGCTAAGAAGAAAGTAAATTCCTTCTTTCAGATTAGTTTAAGAAGAAGGAAGAAAAGTTAGGATGGCAAATTAAAGCTATACCTGTAAACAGAAAACAATTCTTTGATTAGAGGAAAAAGCTTCTGGCAGACGAGAAGAGCCACTAGGACAGATGAAAAACTGGCCTGAAACCTCAGAAAGGACTGTCTGTCTGCAAGTTAAGTTATGCCACAGTCTAACCAGTTCAGTAAAGAAACAGAGATTATGACCTGGGATAATCCAATAACAGCTAAGGACTAGCAGGAAAGGGATCAAATTATAACCAAGTGCATCTTTTCTTTGGTGATTTTCTACTTACATATTCCTTGAAAAGTATCATATTTGAGACATGCAAGTCTTTTAAAAAGAAAATATCCATTTAAACATAAACACCATTTATTTCTTAAGCCTATTATTTAGAACTGCTGGAAATAAATAGGGATCATAAAAACTGTAATTAACCTGTTTAGTGTAAAATAGGGATAACAAATGGCTTATAAGGATTTTATAATTTCTTATGGAAAGTAAAGCAAATGCTCACCCTGACAGAGGCATGCACACTGCACTGAATGCTGTGCGATGCTCTCCCCTGAGCTTTTTTCCCACCTTTCTGTACGTTTATTATTCTTTAATAGAAAGCTAATTACTTGGCATGCATGCCTGGCATGCCTATTTAATTCTATTCTCTTTTTTTCATTGTTTAAAAAATTTAAGTTATACAGGCTTCATGTATTTCATATATACCGAGTTAGGAACATAGTGACACTTTTTCACTTTAAGCCATATGGAAGCTCACTGAGCTCCTCTGGGTCAAGAGAAGCTTAGGGTATGGGACTAGAAAGGGGTATGCAGTACTCTCAGTGGTAGGTTTCACACCTCCCATCTAAGCTCCAGGAGAAGCCAGAAGTAGCAGATAGATACTAGGAAGCTGGAGAAAGGTGAATCCTAACAGTTATGAAAAAGACCAGACAATTAGAGATAAAGTACATTAACCAGAGAGACATGAAAACGGATTAGTCTAAGAAGGAAGCACACAGCCAGGGACCACAGGCAAGAAGAGAAGACACAGGCTCTGGACTCCAGGAAAGCTGAGACAGACTCCCTCCCCAACACCCACCAACTGAATGACCACTCGGAGCCCCAGTTCCCTCCAGTGCTGCCCTCAGTGGTTGTGGGGCTTATCAGAAAAGGACATAAATAGCCTGGCAAGCCCTGGTACGAACACGGCCCTCAAAAGACGGAAGAGGTTGTTGTTAGTACTGCTTTGCTCAAATATTTACTTAAAATATTGCTATAGATGAATCTTTCAGTGTCTGCTGTTCAAGAACGAATTCATGATTTTTTGATTACTTTTAAGGGAAGAAGTAGAAGTCTGATTGTGTATATAAGATATCTAAATTAAAATATGGCTTTGTTTTTCTTATACAAAACCTAAGTAACGATACATCTACCAGTGACAGATACTGAAATTGTAGATACTGTATCTCAAGAAAAAAAACTTCAAACCTATAGTGTCTGTGGTGGCTGGATGTGAAATATCACCTGCCACTTGAAATAGAACTTTGAGGGGCCAGTGCTGTGGTGTAGTGGGTAAAGCCGTTGCCTGCAGTGCCAGCATCTCATACAGGCGCCAGTTCAACTCCCAGCTGCTCTACTTCCACTCCAGCTCCCTGCTACAGCCAGGGAAAGAAGCAGAAGATAGCACAAGTCTTTGTGCCCCTGTATCCACGTGGGTGACCCAGCAGAAGCTCCTGGCTCCTGGCTCTGGATTGGCCCGGGCCGTTGCGGCCATCTGGGGAGTAAACCAGCAGATGGAAGACCTCTCTCTCTGCATCTGCCTCTCTGTAAATCTGCCTTTCAAATAAATAAATAAATAAATCTTAAAAAAAAAAAAAGAAAGAAAGAAAGAAAAGAAAAATAACTTTGAGCCCAGAGGGCACCGGTAGGAATGTATAGGGTGTCTTTGAAGGTGCAGAATAGGCAGTAATCCTGGGGCTTCAGATCAGCACATCCTTGATTATTGCGTGTGAATTTGGGATTACTAAATAAGACACAGATCTTTAAATGCATTTAACTATTTGGGTGAATCTGTAATAATTAGATCCTTCATAAATATATCCAAGTTGTATGACAAAATCAACTGGACAGAAGAGGCTGGATAATTGTTCATCAAAACACTGTGGGAACAGATGGATGCAAATATGAGCTACAGTCACTCAATCATTCATGTATTATAATGTGAACTGCATTTTTCTGGCTGTCAGGGGGCATTGAAGACTTGGAAATGACCAAAACTCAACCATGTTTTGTCGGGAATCACCAGTAGCCTTTAAAAGCAGCCAATTACCTAGCAATGCTAGCTAGTTCACCATGAGACCTGTATCGTGCCATCTCTTCAAAGAAATGCAAGTTCTATGAGTAGTCCTCACTGTCTAACTTGAGGCACTTGCACTCAACATAAGTCAGAGCCGGCTCAGCATACAGCTGAAAGGGGCAGCATGGCTTAGAACAAATGAGAGATCTTCCAAAACTTCATGGGAAATGCATAATACAAGACTGTGTGGGTAGCAAAAACTTTTTAATTTTTTTAAAGATTGATTTATTTGAAAGACAGAGTTACACAGAGAGGTAGAGACAGAGAGTGAGAGAGAGAGAAGTCTTACTCCCCAAATGGCCGCAAAGGCTGGGGCTGAACTGATCTGAAGCCAGGAGCTTCTTCTGGGTCTCCCAAGTGGGTGCAGGGGCCCAAGTACTTGGGCCATCCTCTGCTGCTTTCCTAGGTACATTAGTGGGGAGCTGGATCAGAAGTTTAGTGGCCGGGACTCAAATCAGTGCCCATTTAGGATGCCAGTGCTGCAGCCTGGGCTTTAACCCGCTGCGGCACAGCACCGGCCCCTCAAAAACTTTCTACACAAAAAGAAATGTAGCTTTTAATTCCCTTTTTACATGAAAATTTTGAAGTCCCCTCAAATACACCTGCCAGAGACATGGTAAGATGACCCAGGCTTCATGCCTTGGTTTCTTCATCTGTAAGATGGGAATTCCCTCCTCTGGTTTATCAAGGCTTGTATGAGATACTGCAATTTCTGTGATTGTCCCCAAATAGGTACTTTCTGTTCCTCCACCTGTCTCAATGGGATCTGAAATTCTTGACTGAAGAGTGCAAATGTAACAGTAAACATCTAGGTGTCTTTTGTGGCAAAATGGAAAATCATTTATTGCAGGATTAGAGAAGTTTTGAGAAGAGTTACAGGAGCATAGCTTTTGATTTACTGAAAATAAAGACTGTAATTTTTTCAAGTTACAAAACTATGAGTAAGAATACACTGAGTTTCCATGGGGAGTAGAGAAAAGTTTGAAAACTTGGGTATTGCTTTAGATAGCTTTAATGCTCCCGAATTGCTAAGAGGCTGTGAACATAAAGCAAGTACCCCACTGAGCTCGCTGTGCTCTCAGAATGATTCCATTTGGCATATTCAAAGGGCTATAAACACTTTTGTAACATAGTCTTTATTTTTCATGAATTTAATGGTAAAACATTCCTTTGAAAAAAAATTTTTAGAAATGTCCTTTGAATTGTCTTTGAGGTTTTCACCTTTTTATGGTATGGGTGGGCCAGACGTGGTCTCTGGACAACAGGACACAAGATGAAACCACCATAACAATTTCACTCTTCCCTTGGGAATCTTAGGTTCCCAACATTAGTGTGATGTTGATAAACAAAGGCAGAGAGGAAAATGTTGGGAGCAGGTTAGATCAGGGGGATGCTAATCTGTAGACAAGCCTAGCAGGACGCAGCTCCTCACTCAGGTGGGTCACTCCAGCAGTGCCTTCCCTCTCCAGGAAACTGCAAAGTGCTGAAGTGGTTTTTGGTTTGTTTTTAACTTATAAAAAATTTCAAACATTTACATGTTCTCTAGTAAAAAGACCAGTATAATACATCCGCATGTATTTATTAACCAAAGAGAATAATTACCAACTCATGGCCATCTTGATGTATCCAAATCCCTGCCAAGGAACTCTACTGAAACAAATCCTGGTTCTGTTATTTCCTATATAATTCAGTATGTATCTCTAAAAGAGAAGAACCACTATAAAAATAAAACCACATTTCCATCTAAAATATTAACAGTTCCTTAATATAATAAAATACGAAGTCAGTGATGAAAGTTCCCAAGTAGCTCATACATTCTTTTTAACTGTTAGTGTTTCTTCAAATCAGAATCCAAATATGATCCAACTCTTAAAATTAATTCATGTGTCTTTTAAGTTGCCTTTGATTGATGGTATCCTCTTCCTTCCTTTCCCCCCTCCCTTTGTAATCTATTCTTTATTTTATTTTTTAAAAAATCTTTAGTGTTTAATATTTTATTTATTTATTTATTTATTTATTTACGAGATAGAGTTACAGTCAGTGAGAGGGAGAGACAGAGAGAAATGTCTTCCATCCGTTGGTTCACTCCCCAAATGGCCACAATGGCCAGAGCTGCGCCGATCTGAAGCCATGAGCCAGGAGCGTCCTCCAGTCTCCCACACAGGTGCAGGGGCCCAAGGACTCAGGCCATCCTCCAACTGCTTTCCCAGGCCATAGCAGAGAGCTAGATTGGAAGAGGAGCAGCTGGGAGTAGAACCAGCACCCATATGGGATGCCGATGCCGCAGATGGAGGATTAACCTACTGCCAATTAACCTACTGTGCCACTGCGCCAGCCCCTGTTCTTTATTCTAAGATTTATTTATTTTGTTTGAAAGTCAGAGAGACAAAAAGAGAGCAGAGAGACAAAAAGACAGAGATGTTACATCCACTGGTTTACTCCCAAAGCCCCAAAGCCCAGAGCTGAGCTAGGCCAAAGCCAGGAGTAAGGAGCTTCATACAGGTCTCCCACATGGGTGGCAGGGGCCCAAGAACTTGGACTTTCTCTTCCTACTTTTCCCAGGCCATTAGCAGGGAGCTGGACAGAAAGTAGGGCAGGTAGGACATAATCTGGCACCCATTTGGGATGCTGGCATTGCTGAAGGTAGCTTTTTTTGCTATTCCAAAATCCCAACCACTGAAATCTGTATTTTGAAGAAATTAGGCCTTTTATTCTGCAGAGTTGTTCATAAGCTGGAATGTGGTGACTGTTTTCGCTTGTGTTTTTAGTATTATTATAAATTCATGGACTTAAAATATATTTGATATACTTTTATCCAATACAGTCATTCTCACTGATGGCCAAATCATCTCCTCTTTGACAAGGAGAATCTCTTTAATTCAAAGACTCAGTCCTGTTAACCTGATCCTAGTAGTTTATGATAGTTGGTGTTTGGATTATTTTGCTTTCTGGCAGGGCAAGACTTAGCCTCATCTTGTACATTTCTTATCCCAGACAAGGAATCAGCCATTTTCCCAAGGAACCAGGTTCCTTTTAGTGGACAATGGTATTCAGTGACCACAGATAGAGACTGCCTGCTTTGAAAGCACTTTGGATGTACACACAAACAAACACACACAAACACACACACACACCCCACTCTCCTTCTGGGGACCACCATGTTTCCCTTTCAAAGTGCAGCAAGAAAACCCTCTATTTCAAGTATCTTTGTATACTGTTCAGAAACCAGATCCCAAACTATTCAGCAGTGAATCTTTTTGTCTAGTTAGGTAAGTAGGACAGGTTAGAAAATATCATCTTAACAACGGGAATTACACTGGAAAGAAACTAAAAACAAAGAAAGCTCATGGGTCCTTTCTTTTTCCACTGGAATTAAGAGGAAACAGCTAAGTTAAAATGGAAATGGAAAAAAGAATCTTTCTACACAGAGAATTTGTTTTTAACTAAGTGCAGACATTCCTGTATGGGCAGAAGAAAAATGGAGGCAGGAGGAAGAAATAACTGCTTCCAGAAAAAGGCTCACCAAGAAACTCCCTTGGGCATGAAATTACAAAGGTGACTCACTGCCTGTGTGGAGACAGGTTCCTGTTGTTAATTTGCTTGTCAAAGCTGTGGAAGGATGAGGTGGGGCTGATCCCTGTATAGAGGCAGTGGGCACTGGAAGGCTATCCCAGAGAAAGCTAGTTTTGTTTGGCTAATTCGGAGGAGTAGTTCTACATTCTCTAAAAGAAAATGCCCTCTAAACTTCAAAGTATGTTTCAAAACAGAGAAGGAAACAAAACAATAAAACAATAACAGAAGGGCATGCTTCCTACTCATTTTTATAATTCTGATCATATTCATCCAGATAGTAAAAGGTTCCTCGGTCTCTGAGTTTCCTGTAAAACTTGTACCTATTTCAGGGGAGGAAGTGGAGGGCAGCCGTCCTACACATCAACCATAAAAGAATTAAAGAAAGACTTCATAAAAGAAGCAAAATCAATGGCTAAAAACACTTTGATTGTTTGTTTCAGGAAATGAAAATGAATATCATAATGAGATATACAGAGTAGCAAAAATAAAAAAGATTGACAGCTCCAAATGTTGCCCACTAATGATGATATGCAACAACTGCAACTCTGGTATGCAGTTGCTGGGAGTGTAAAATGGGTAACCACTTACAGAATTCCTTGGCAATTTATTAAAACCCTAAATATACATCTACAGCTCCATTCCTAGATATTTACCCAAGAGAAATGAAAATACGCTGACAAAAAAGATTTTCTCAAGGTGGGCATTTGGTGCAATGGTTAGGCTACCACATGGAATGCCCACATTCCACATGATAGTGCCTATTTCCAGTCCTGGCTCCTCCCCTTTAGATCCAGCTTCCTGCTAATGGGCATGCTGGAAGACAGCAGATGATGGCTGAAGTCCTTGGGACCCTGCACCCACATGGGGGATCCAGAATGAGTTTCAGCTCCTGAATTTGACCTCCCTATTGCAGGCATTTGGGGAGTGAACCAGAGGATGGAACACTGATATTTCTCCCTGATTTCCACATATGTAAGTTTTTTTTTTAAGAAGATTTAGCCAGAATATTTGTATCAGAATTATTCAAAATAGATAAAATAGAAAATAACTCAAGTGTCCATTAAAAGAACAGATTAACAAATTGGGGCATATTTATACAAGGAAATACTCTGCACCAAAAAAAAAAAAAAAAAGACCTAGTGACTAACATAGTAATAAGTTGAAAAAAACATCATGTTAAAGGAAAGAGTTCAGACAAAAAAAAAGTATATACACTGTATGACTGAATTTATATAAAATCCACACATAGGCAGCATGAATCTAAGATGAAAGGCAACAGAGACAATGGCTTTGGGGAGGAGGGGAAGAGAACTTACTCAGAAACAAATATGACCTCTACCTGACTTTTGGAGGGTGGTGTTATGGGTATCTATCAATGGTTCTCAACCAGCAAAGTCTGTAGGCATTTTTGATCGTCATGATGAGGGGATGCTGCAGGTGTCTAGCAGATGCTGAGGATGACAGGAGCATTCTCTACCAAGGAAGAATTACCCATTCAAAAATATGATGCCCAGGCCGAGAGACCCTAGCGGGTATACAATTGTCAAAACCCATCACACTGAACAATGAAGATGTGTACATTTTAGTCAGTGTTAATTACTACAAAAAGGAAACAGAAAGAAGAAAGCAAAGCAAAGAATCTGTTTTTTGCTCCAAAAATGTGGTTAAAGAAGACAGAAAAAAAAATCAACACATTTCTCAGTTAAATCCTGTGAGCTCAACTACTCAATAAACACATTACATACCTGAACTGGGCTCAATGAATGTTTATTAAAATAAAAAACATTTGGGGGAAGATGGATAGCATATAGGAAGTCATTTCAACAGCTCTCCTTGCAAACACTCTCTTCCTTTCTTCCATTTGTATAACTCATGCCTGTACTATTCTGTGTAAAACTTCCTGAAGGAATTCAATTTTGGCCACAGGGGAATGTTTAAACAGAGCACAAAGACAGACCTGGGGTGATAAATCAGCATGGGAGCAGAGAGGGGCTGGTGCAGGCTGCAGGTGAGTCAGCCAGGTTTCCCAGTAAGACAGCATTTGCTCGGCCAGCCCAGGAGTGCTCTGCTCTTTTAGGTCCATGGTTCTCTGCCCAACTACTGTACAATCTGAGGCAGCCAGAGGGAGCAGCAGGTGTAGAGCTGAGAGGGGATACCCAGAGAGGCTCCCTCTTGTCTCACAGGTCCCAGTAACAAGCTGACAACTGAAGTCAGTTGTTTATGAAATTCATATGGTTCCCGTTAAATCTAAGACAAAATTTCTGGTACAATGTGGAAAGTTGTTCTTAAGAGGAGAGAAAAACTGATCAGAAAATGTAACGCAGGAACTAGTTTAGGGTACAGGTCCTATAAACTCTGATGTTTGCAGAAAACAAGTAGCTCATGACTCAGGTTACTAAAGTTGAATTTCATAAACATTTTTCCCTTGGGGGAAACTGAACCATATAGCATGAGCCTTTCTGCCAGCAATTTTCAGGCTGCCCCTAATGCTTACATTGGTACCCAGAATATATTCTCTGCTAAGCCTGGAGGCAGCCTTGAGTCAGCTTTTCCCATTACCTGTACACCTAAGCTATTCAAGAGAGATATTATTCAGAAATGCCTCTGGAGAAGATGCTATAGAGAGCTCCTTCAATATTCTGGTCTTCTCCCCAGCCAAGAACTTTTTTCTGATTTAAATTAACTGACTTTTAACACAACCATTCACAGCTGCTTTCTTTCCCTTTATGCAGGGGTAGCTGTTTCAGATCGGGGTAGGGAATATTAGAATGCCCAAGTTAGAAAATGTGCCCACACAAACTTCATCACTCACTCACACTCAGAAGCCTCAAGTTCTATACTCGTCTCTAACCTTCACATTGATTCTCCAGGATGCAAGGTCTGTGAGCAATGAAGCCCATTAGCTAAATTCTTTTGGAAACCTGACAATTTCACACTGTGCAGTTGTTCCTGTGGGCACATCTGCTGCACAGTAGGGGAATGAAATTGGATGTGATCCTTGCCCTGCTTCTCAACTTCACTGTTTAAAATGGCACTGAGTTTCAGAAGTGGTGGCGGTGGACAAGAAAGGTACCCTTAATAGTTTGGTCAACATCCTCAACATGTTCAAATACTCCAGCTTCATCATCATCACCGCGTAAGAACTCGAACTACTGATTCCAGAGAGGTACCTCTTAGAGTGTGAGACAAGAAAACAAAGTCCTGATGATTTTTCACTTCCAAACACTGCATGAGACACAGCCCCAGGGCATATCCCACACTCCTGGCCCAAGCCAGACATTGAGAGGGGGGCCACCATGCCTCTTCCTGCTGACACTTTGTTTTCGTTTCCCCAGTAAAACTCATTCTTATCCGACATCCCTGCGCCACTGCAGAGAACAAGAATGAAACTTGCATGTGGAACAGTAATATCTAAATCACTGTAAATCCCTCCATGCAGTCTTGTACATAGATTATTTGTTGTCTGGAAGGAATAAATAATTAAGTGAATTCTATAACCAGAATCTGAGGTCACTACTCTTCTATAGGAATGTCAAAAAAACCAATCTTTTATAGGACAGAAATGAAAAGATAGTGGACTTCAATATTTTCAAGCCCAGTACTCTAATACTTCCATTTTGTAGGCACAGCGTCCTGACCAGAAGATGATCTAATCTTTAGAACTCTGCTTGGAGCTCTGCTCTCCACTGCTTCCAGAGCTTCAGAGCAGAGACCCAGGAACAGCAGCTCTCACTGCTCTTCCCAGTTCTGCAAAGGGGTTAACTACTGCAGAGCAGGGTCCTGGGGATTCCGTGGTGATTTCCTGCTCTTGCAAACGTTATTATGGGGAGGGGGGCATAACCACGTTAAGATTTCAAGAATGGTATTTATGTGATAAGGTTTCAACTTAAAGAAGATCTCAATCAGCAAGCGATTTACGATGACAGAATTAAGCTGGCGGTGTCCTTGAAGGTGTAAAGATCTTTCCGAGTGTTATTCTAAATGCTGCAGCATAGTTTGGATTGCAACAATCAACCGGAGTTCACCAGTTTTTCAAGTGTTTACTTTCCATGCACATTTTGTGTCATCCTAGTCTGCTCACCTCAGAAGAGCTAATCCCACAAGATCACCTATAATTAGAGAGTGATGATGCATTCTTAGAAGACAAATATAGACACCACAGAGGTGATGCATCAGCAGTCTGGAAATAATTAATGCTTATCCTCACAAGGCCACCTATACCAAGACACATGGGAACACTTCGCGATAGCCATAATGTCACAGAGGGATAGAAAAATCGTTTTTCTTATCTCCAGAAGTAGGTCACAGCAAGAACACTCGGCAAAAAAAACTAGAGTGGACACGAATGGATTTTGTGACACAGTCTTTCCATTTATTAGCTCAGTGCAGGACTAGATCATCAGTTCATTCGGTAGTCTCTAATCATTTTCCTACATGGTAAAGGACCAGAATTGAGGCTTTGAAATGCAGTATTTGCGGACACAAGCAAAAAGTTCCACTGCCAAAATACTGCTCCTAAATGAAATAACAGGGATTCAGACATCTGAGCCAGTGACTAGTTATTGTTGTTCTATTTCTCATGACATAGAAATAAAACCTATTATAAATTAGATCGCATTTAGAAGGCTGAGCTAGGCAATGTGTAGTCACAGAGACCAAAGGTTAGCTAAATGTTTACCACAGCAACTTTTAAACCCAGCATATAGCCCACACATGGGACAGCATTTTATTTTGGTCAACACTTGTACTTAAACCTAACCGTCAGACCTTGCAAAAACGACCTGAGTTGTGTGCAATCCACTAGTGCTGCTGCCTTCTGAATAATGAATGGTTTTGCCCAACAAGGATGAGAGGGTAGAGTATCAGTCAGGAGACCCATGGCATTCACCTTGATAACTTCATAATCTTAGGAAAGGGCATCTGAGAAACTGACATCTACTCTCCCTCTAGCTTTCCCCGTCATTCGTCAGAAAGGCTCATCCCTCTTCTTATACCAGCAACTTCAATTAATGCTTGTGCCTCTTTAGAATCGGGCACTTGGCATCAGAGAGTGACATTAGACTTTCTTCCTGGGGAACAGAAAAAACTGTCTCCAGGAAAACAGGCTTCTCTCCTGAGTTCATATTGACCTACATTTTTTAAGAGATTTGCTCTGAAGGTGTGGGAAGGGCTAGAGTCCATTCCTTGGCTCCAGCTCAGGGTTACTCACTTGGTTCAGTCCTTCTTCCCTTCCCCCACATATACTAAAAAGATTTCTTCTGTGCTTTTTTTCCTTACTTTTTTTTTTTTTTGCTAGGAGCAATTCTATTTCATTTTTCACAGGATACGATTTTCTGTGTTCACTTTATCATTTTTACTCTTCTTAGTGTCATTAACGACCTTCGAGCTTAGTCAGTTATTCTATGCTTTTCCCTTCCACGTTCATTTTTTTTCTTTCTTTTTTTTTTTCCATTTTAGCACTGAAGGACAATTGCACAATGAGTAAACTGTAAAACTGTGTCATAGTTCCCCTAAGGACAATCTTCTTCCTTGAGCTATTAAATTGGAAAATGCATTTTTTTTTAAAAAGAAAAACCAAGGCTTTGTGACAGAGCAGGTACAATCATTACAATGTAAAATTAGTCCCTTTTCCAATGAAAGTGGTGTAATATTCCACTTGTAAGTACGCAAAGGGATTTAGGAAATGAAATATAAAAAACCTATCAGGAGCTTCAAGAGTTATATGCAAAATTATGTGATATTTTGCTTCTGGAATGTAGATAGAATCATACTAGTGTGGAATGCTATAGTTTTGTTTTCCATATTCATTATTGCAAGATTAGTTCATTTAAACATATGGAATGAACTGCCTTCTATTCATGCATGCAAACATGTAATCATTCACTTGACATTTACTTGGTTTCACCAACATGCCAGAGAGTGGTGAATAAAAAGCAAGTAAAAATTAAACAACCCACACACAATGCTTTTTTTTTTTTTTAAGTCCTGAGAAACATTTCAGGTTATTCTCTATTCTAGGCGTGCCAATCACTTCAATAATTATCTCATAAACTGTATCTACCTGCAGACTAGGAGCAGCAGTAATAATAAACCTGCCTGCAGGCTGGATCACTGAGGCTTATGCTGTTTTACAGGACACTGGAAAACCCACAACTTTCATTAGCTATGAACTGGCAGCCCAGTGGCATGTACTACAGGCAAGGAAAAAAGGGGCTTTAGAATCAACCCATTTGTGCTTGGATTCTTGTTCAGTGGTTTGCTGTGTGTATGTCTTTGATTTATCCTCTCTGAGCCTCAGTGTCCTCATGTGAAAAACAGAAGCAGCCGTTTAAGTCCCAAAGGATGGTTATAATGTTAAATGAGGTCAAACTCACAATGCTTCTATAACTGAGCCTGTTGCAAAGTCAATGTTCAACAAACTGTCATTTCAGCATCATGACCACGGCCAAGTTTGAAAGCCTGGAAGAAGCAGCTGGCCCAAACCAAGAAAATCCTTTCTTCTCAGAAGGGGAACAACAGCATCAATCTCAAGGAGGTTGAGAACAAGGCTGTAAAATGAGTGCCTCACATGTCCTAGCCTTGCCCTTTTTGTCTATCCAGGTGTGCTGTGGCTGCTGCATTCACTTAAGTACCCACTTATTTATTATCTCCATAAATGCCCCTCTCCATTAGCACTCCACTCACTGACTCTGACCTGTCACCACTATCTTTCTGCCACCTGACCCATTCTTACATAGAGCTTAAGCAGGGAAGAGGGGGGCTAATAAACCATGTTGAATGAATCAAAGAAGAGAAGGTGATAAACTAATTTTCTTTTTACTTGGGGGTGGGGATGATAGAAATAAGAGAAAATGTGAAGAGGAAGATGGGCTAAGTGGACTCTCTGCTTCCATAAAAAAGAAAAAGGACTTAAAGACTCAGTCTTTACCGAAACACATCAATACTGCCCTGTTTGTCAACTACAACATTTATGCCTAAGCTGAGCAAACAGAAGGGGCATTCACTCATAAGCTGACAATGAATGTATGCATGCAAGCAGGACATGCTAAGTCACAGAGAGGACTGCAGGTGTCACATGTTCACCTGGATTTGGATCACAGATTACAGAACAGAGTATAGAGTTGGCAAAACTGAGACCCAAAGAAATCTTAAATGACTTGTGGAAGGCAACCCAGCTAATAGCAGTACAACTAGAACTGGAATCTAGGTTTTATGACAGTTTCATTCCAAAAACAATAAGAGTGTAGGATGATAAGAAAGTCAGTGTATCTAGTTTTCATGTGTTTTTCTTGTTGCGTTGTTTAGTGTGAAAATGATGCAGTCTGACTTTCAAAGGGAGCTTGGATTAGGAGGTTGAGTTTATGGACCTGGTGGTAAGTAGTGGCAAGGGGTAGAATACCCTGAAATAGTACATAAAATTTTAAGTGGATGCTCATTTTTCTGGGAGTAGGGTCCAAAGGTTTTACTGGATTCTCAGAAGTCTCAGTGAGGAACAACAATAACACAGCAGGTGAGGAAGTAACCCAGGTGGGGTAGGGAGAAGTTCACTGGTGGAATGGACTCCATGGTGACACTTCAGTTTTGAACAGGTGGGTTTACTTTCTTCCTGCTTTCTAAATTAGCATTCTTCTAAATTACCTGAAGGAAAGGTTCCTGCTATTGGGAACAGGGGAACTGAAAACCATAGTTAGAACAAATCCTGTGAAACCCGAACAAAGCTAAGACTTTTTTCAAGTAAGTACTTTATGCAATTCTACCAAGAGCTCCTTTTCTTGTCTGTTATCCATTGCTTTCTGTTCTATTACTTTCTTATTTAACAACCAAGATGACACCCCTTGCTTCCCAACATTTTGTTGAATGACTGCTGATAGCAAGAAAATGAGGTTCAGGAATAGACAGTGGTTAGAAAAAGAACCTACATCCATGCTCTCTCAATGGAAATTACTTTTTCCTTTTCCCTGGATTCTCATGGGATGATGATCTTTGTCTCACAGGCCTAGGTATTGCTATAGTTGTACCAAAAACCCTGGGTGGACTGCCTACCCTTTTCTCTTTATAATCTGTGAAATTGTCTCCTCTTCATTTTTTTAAGATGATAACGAATAAAGGGCTTATTTTTAGCAACAAGAAGTTTTAGTTTCATAGAATGTTCAATAACTTGGGATAGGGAAAAATGAGAAATAGAAGAAGCAAAAAAAAAAAAAAAAAGCTTAGAAAGCAATATATTTGGTCATTTTCACCCCAAATTAGAACTTTATGCCCCTAAGACAAGCCTAAATAATGTTGTTTGTGTTACATTAACCCTGAGCTATAATATAGCAAAAGTAGATTACAGTACATCATAAAAAATAGTTATAACATTAGCAGCAGCTAGCAGGAATATTTTGGCTAGCAATCACTGTTACAGATGCAGTTACAGACATCAAGATCACAGTCTGGGCCAGTGTGAGTACACAATTCAAGAATAAATACATGACTTCATAGATAAGTTCCATAATGAAAAATGTCCACCCTAAAACATTTTTTTAAAAATTTATTTATTGGGGTTGGTGCTGTGGCGCAATAGGTTAATCCTCCACCTGTGGTGCTGGCATCCCATATGGGCTCCAGTTCTAGTCCTGGCTGCTCCTCTTCCAATCCAGCTCTCTGATATGGCCTGAGAAAGCAGTAGAACATAGCCCAAGCACTTGGGCCCCTGTACCCATATGGGAGACCCAGAAAAAGCTCCTGGCTCCTGGCTTTAGATTGGCCCAGCTCCGGCTGTTGTGGCCATTTGGGGAGTGAACCAGCAGATGGAAGACCTTTCTGCCTGTCTCTCCCTCTGACTGTCTGTAACTCTACCTCTCAAATAAAAATTAAATTTAAAAAATATTTATTTATTTATCTGAAAAGCAGACTCACACAAAAAGAAGGAGAAACAGGGAGGAAGAGAAGGAAACCATCTTCCATCTGCTGGTTCACTCCCCAAATGATCACAATGTCCAGGAGCAAGCCAGAAGTTTCATCCAGGTATCACACACGGGTGCAGGGGCACAGGTAATTGGGCCATCTACTGCTGCTTTCCCAGGTGCATCAACAGAGGACCAGATTGGAAATGGAGCAGCAGAGACTCTAACTGGTGACCATATAGGATGTCAGCATCGCAGGTGGTGGCTTAACCTACTATGCCAGCCCCTACAAATACTTTAATATTTGAGGTTCAATATTTCTCTTCTTTTGCTTTTAACCCTCACTGAACTTGTTTCTGAAAGATGGAAGAACTCTGTCCTGGCAGGAGTTGTAGGAAATCATCTGGTTCAGCTCTACTTCAGACACTCTCTACCAGTACAATCATTTCTCCTAGTTAATAGGCTCCCTTTGAATTATAATTTTTAAAGTTATACTATCATTGAATAGGTAGGCCTACACCAAGCAATGTTCCAACTGCTCTGAGTTATTTTATAAAATTTAAAGGTATCAGGGTGATGTCAGCCTCTTACAATGAGTTTGGCAGAGTCTCTTCCATTTAAATTGCTTGGAATAGTTTGAGAAGAATTGGTATTCTTTAAATATTTTACATGATTCAGCAGTGAAGCTATCAGGTCCTGGAATTCTCTTTGATGGGAGACTATTAATTGCTGCTTCAACCTAGTTATTCCTTATTGGTTTCTTTATATTTTCTAATTTTCTTTTATTCAATCTTGGTAGGTTGTATGTGTCTAGGATTTTATCCATTTCTTTTAGGTTTTCCAATTTTCTAGCCTATAAATGATAAACCAATTTCTCTGATGAACATAGATGCAAAAATATTCTACAAAATACTAATACTAATACTGTTGTATTCAACAGCACATCAAAAGCTCCAGGGATGAGAAGATGGCTCAATATATGCAGATCAATATACATAATACATCATAGCGATAGAATACAGGACAAAGCTCATATGATCACCCCAATAGACAGGAAAAATGCATTCAATAAAATTTGACATTGCCTCATGATTAAACATCTCAACAAATTAGGTGTAGAGGGATTATACCTCAACACAATAAAATTATATATGACGAACTCACAGTCAACTTCATACTGAACAGTAAAAAGTTAAAACTATTTTTGCTAAATATCTGCAACAAGACAAAGACGTCTACTTTCACCATTCGTATTCAACATAGCAACAAAAGTCTTGGCCAGAAAAATGAGGCAATTGACATAAATAAAAGGCATCCAAGTCAAAAATAAGGAAGTCAAATTTTCCCTGTTTCCAGATGACAACTACATAGACACAAAAATCAAAAGACTCCACACAAAAGTGTTAGAATAAATTAAGTTTCATGATACAAAATCAACAAACAAAAGAGTACTGTTTTTATACCAATACTGAACGTGCTGACAAAAAAAATCAAGAAAATAATCCCACTCAAAATTGCTACTGAAAAATAAAAGAAAACGGCCAGCGCCACGGCTCACTAGGCTAATCCTCCGCCTTGCGGCACCAGCACACCGGGTTCTAGTCCCGGTCAGGGCGCCGGATTCTGTCCCGGTTGCCCCTCTTCCAGGCCAGCTCTCTGCTGTGGCCAGGGAGTGCAGTGGAGGATGGCCCAAGTGCTTGGGCCCTGCACCCCATGGGAGACCAGGAGAAGTACCTGGCTCCTGCCTTTGGATCAGCATGGTGTGCCGGCCGCAGCGCGCTGGCTGTGGCGGCCATTGGAGGGTGAACCAACGGCAAAGGAAGACCTTTCTCTCTGTCTCTCTCTCACTGTCCACTCTGCCTGTCGTAAAATAAAATAAATAAATAAATAAATAAAAGAAAACCTATAAATAAATATAATCAAGAAATGACCATCCCATGTTCACAGATAGGAAAAGTTAATACTGTTTAAATGTCTGTACTACCTAACGTGATCTATAGAGTTAATGTAATCTCCATCAAAATACCAAGGACAACCTTACAGAAGTACAGCAATACTTATAAAATTCATATGGAACCACGAAAAACACAGAATGGCCAAAGAAATCAGGGTATGAGAGGGCACAAAAAATTGCAGGTATCACAAAACTGAACTTCAAAATATAGTACAAAAATATAGTAACCAAAACAGCATAGTACCGGCATAAAAACAGACACATTGATCAATAGACACCCACAAAATAATTCATAAACTTATAGTAAACTGACTTGTGATAAAGTATCAAGAACACATATTGGAGAAAAGACAGTCTCTCCAACAAACGATGCTGTGAAAACTGGATATACAAATGCAGAAAAGTGAAATGATCCCTACTTCTCACCAAATACAAAAACCCATTCAAAATGCATTAAAAGCCTAAATATAAGACCTAAAACTATGAAACTATGAGAAGAAAACATAGGGTAAACTATTCAAGGAAAATAGGCTTTGGATAAAACCTCAATAGCACAAGAAATAAAAGTAAAAATAGACAAATAGGATTATATCAAACTTAAGAATCTTCTATACATCAAAGGAAACAGTGAACAAATGACAAAACAGAAGAAAATTATTTGCAAAATAGCAAAGTGACAGGAGATTAATATCAATAATATATAAGGAAGTCAAATAACTCAACAGCTAAAATTAAAATTTGAAAAGGGAGCAAACAAAAGAAGACAAATTGACAATAAGCACCAGAAAAAAATGTTCAATATTACTCATTATCTGAGAAATGCAAGTCAAAACCACAATGAGGTATCTTCTCATCCCACTTAGTAAAGACAAATGCTGATGAGGGTATAAAGAAAGGGTAACCCTAATTAACTTGTGAAAATATAAAAGAAAATGTGATGTTTATAATCACAGTAGGATATGATTCTGCCATAAAACAACATTTGTAATAACATAGATAGAAGTGGAGGGTATCATGTTAAGTGAATGAGGCACACACCAAAGGACAAATACTGTACATTTTCACCCATTCCTGAAAAGTGAAACAGGTGATCTCGGAAGTAGAGTAGAATAGTGGACACTATAAGTTAGGAAGAGTATGGGGAAGGAGGGATAGAAAGAGTTTGGATTGCAGTTATATAGAGGAAATTAATTCAATCTCACATGGCATGGTAAGTAAGTATAGATTGCAATGGTTTTTCAGATATTTCAAAATAACTAGAAGAAAAGAGTCCAAAGATTCCCAACACAGAAAAATGATAAATGTTTCAGGAGATGAAAATGTTAATTACCTTGAGTTGTTCATTACACATTGTACACATGTATATTATCTCATTGTGTTCCATAAATGTGTACAAATATTACGTGTTAATTTTTAAAAAAATCTGAAAAAATGAAAGTCTAACATGATGATCCACCTTTAAAGGACCTTATGATTTCACCAGATCCTCAGGCAGATGGGCACTTAAGCAGTTTCCAGTCCTACTACATGATGGCAGGCAGAACAGCTATAAAAACAAGAGCCGATCTGACTGTCTTCTTTGGTATGATTCACAACACATAAAGTATGTAAAGGCTTGTTGAACCTGAGTTCAACAGGGCATTGGACTAGGAGATAAGGGCCTGCTCTCTAATACTAATAAAAATAGATGATCAGAATTACAAATAGAAGCAATAGGAGACGTGGAGTGAGATGACAGCCAAGAAAGATGTACCAACAATCACCTCCCATTGATTTGAACATCTAATTACACACCAAACTACATTCACAAGAACTAAGGAAGTCATGTAAGAGCCTACAGTGCCTGGTTTTAGTAAAACAAGAGAAGACAAATTGAAGAAGGCAGGAAGCAAAGAATTACTATGACACCCATCCCCTAGCTCCAATAAGTGATTCTCCATGATTTCCTACTTGAGGATAGTGGGACTAAGTAGAGATCACAGCCTTAAAACCCTGTATCAGACCTGCCTCTAAAACCCAGGGCCGGACAGGACTCTACAACCCCTATACTCATGCCAACCACTGGGGAAGAGAGTGGAAAAGTCAGTAAACGACTTTGCCTTTGGAGCGCAATGCCATGCCTGCAGTAGTAGACCCTGCACCAAACGAAGCTGAAACACCTCTATCTTCTGGCCAATGTTTGCAAACAGAACCTCTAACAGTTCATCCTGAACACCACAAAAACTATGCAAGAGGAACAAATCTAGGGTAGCGGTGCCACCTACTGCTGAAACTATGACAATATACCAACAGCGGACTTGCAGGTGACTTCAAGTTAGGAAGCCATCTAGTGCTGAAATAGTAAGACGCATTCCAGGATCAGAGTAAATAAGACTGCTTAGAATTTCTGTTAGACAGGCAGGTACAAAGCCAGACTATGAAGACTGGGGGAAAAAAATTCTTAATTCTTCAATGTGTAGATGACATTATATGTCAACAACTCTCAGGGAACTCTGACCTTACCTAATGAACAAATTAAAGTGTCAGAAACTGATTAGATATAAACTGATATATGCATATTTTCAGATGTAGAATTCAAAATGGCTATTTTAAGGAAACTTAGCAATATTCAGAAAAACACGGAGAAAAAACTCATTATTCAAAGAAACTTAACAGATATAAAGTAAAAAAAAAAAGAAATTAAAAAAAATCAGATTTCCCCCATCATTATCCCCTAAACAATCCACTATTTACATAGCATTTATACTGTATTAGGTATTATAAATAGTCTGGAGATGACTGAAAGTATACAGGAGATGTGTGCATGTTATATGCTAATACTATACATTTGTACATAAGGCATTTGAGCATTAATGGATATTGGATTCCACAAAGCAGGGTGTGGAGGTGTCCTGGAGCCAATTCTCCCTGGATACCAAGGGACCACTGTGCTATAGAAGGAACTCTTTTAGTTATGCAGTGTGGGGCACCAAGGAGATGGCGCTGACATCCTGTTTGCGTTTATACCAAGAAGAACAGAAAGGGCATGCTGACTATGAGAGTCTGTCCGGCAACGAATGGTGATTCGCCAAAGAAACATCACTGAAGAGCGGATTGGTTGCCTAAACTATAAATACCCGTGTATTTCCTGAAATAAATGAGTCAGCAAGCTGTTCGCCACTAGCCCGCTTTCACCACACTCTCAAAGACTGTGCAGTGATTCTGTGCCTTCTTACACCAGTCACCACAGAAGAGCCCAAATGAAACAACAATGCAGCTTCTGGCACTTGTGGCATTCCATAAGAAGACATTGTAGTTATTAAAAGCTGGTTCCTACCAGCTGAATCTGAGAACTAATACTGATGCTTGTAGATAGGAGGATACATAGGACACTTAGAGGACAATACAAAGGTTAAGGGTTTGCCTCAAAAATATAACTCTATTCTCGCTTTCAGAAGATACGGAGCAAAGTATCACTTCAACAATGAAATTTTTCCCCCCAATTCTTATTGATAGAATAGAAATGAAGTAAATTCCTAAAAGGAAATGAATTTATACTCTCTCTTGGGAGATTTCTAAAGCTCAACTGTGAAGACAGTGAAGGGAAGAATAGAGGGAGGAAAGCAAGAATAGTGCTAAGAGAATTGTAATGGATGCTGAAAGAAAATGAAATTAACTTTCCAGTTTGGGAAACAGCTTCATGTTTCCCTTTCAGCTTTCTTTTAATTTATGAATAGAATTTGCTCATTTATTCTTCTATCATGGAAATGAAGCAAAAAGTAAGAAAAAATTATTTTCTTAGTTTCTCAGTCACAGAAATCCTTCTCCAATCCTAATTTTCTTTGCTATTTATATGTATGAATTTCATAAGGTTATTCTAAAGTTATTTTACAAGTGAGAAACTGATGGTATACATTACTAAGAAACACATGAGTTTATTCAATAAAAAACATTACTCAATGAAAAAGAGACTAAAGCATTTTCCAAAACAGGTTGTTGGCAGCTTGGACAATTATAGTACTATGGAAAAATAAAGTTTGGTGTACCAGGATGAATTACTGAGATACAAGAGTATTATCATTTTTATTGCTATGGATTCATTCACAGGAGAATTATAAGATAGTTCTCACTTCCCTCTCCCCCTCATATAAAAAGGGCAAAAAGATCCAGTAAGCTTGAGGCTAGTTTCCAAAGGCAAGGAAAGTGTGCTACTCAAAAAGAGAAAGCAGACTTCTTGAGATGCAAGTCTGGTACAGGTGGGTAAAGTTCCAAAAAAGTAGCGACTCACACCCTTTTTTTTAGTGTCTAGCCTTTGAAGTATCAGGACCTGAGGGGGCAGCTATCTATAAGGATGCCAGTGGAGACCCTGGAGGCAGCAGCACAGGCCTCAGTGACTAGCCCGGCAAACAGTGAAATCACCAGGCAAACTGCCTATTTTTGAATTTAGGCAGGGAACATCTTCCCAGAACTCTTGCTCTTGATTTTCCTGGACTGATGGACCTGGTTACTTTAAAAGAATGAGATATTACTTAAGAAAAACACACAGACATTGTAATTTAAATAGGTATCCAATACTGGCAATCAGAAAACAACGTCACATGAGAAAAGTTTCATTGAAAACACTACCTGAGAATGAAGTTACTTCCAGCATCACTACATGAAACAATTGTACTAAGAGTCACATTTTCCATGTCTAATATTTTTAACATTAAGGCTCAACCAGAAAATGTGTAGTTACATCTTCAAGGAACAAGTTTCCCAGGAAGAAGTGTCTCAATACTATAACTAAAGACCACACAGTTGAGTGAGATTACGGGAGAGAAGTGCTTTGTGATAAATTATGAAACAAAGGGGATACATGTTTAGCAAAGTAGTTGGCCTAAGTTTCCCTTCTCAACCAAGATGACAAACATACTCTGGGATTTTGGTATCCTGAAAAATCCTTGAGAGGTATTCTATAAGTAATTTTTCTTAGAGGAGCCAAAGTAAATAGTCAAGGCAAATTACCTTCCATATTCTTTCAGTATACTTATGTTTCTAATACTCTAACACCATTTAAATGAAAATGTAAGCAGTGTTATACATTGCCTTTTAAAATAGAATGTAAAAAGCATAAACAGATTTCATTTTAGATGCTCTATTAATTCTGTAGAAGTGAAACTGACACTTCAAGAAAGGATGACTTGAGCTGCCCTTGTCTTGACTGTTAAACAGGGTTTTTTTTTTTTTCTTCATAATATACGTTGAACTCTTAACATAGAATTAATCATATGTGTATAAAGTCAATTGAGGATGGATCTCAGTAAAAAATAAGAGTGGGAATAAGAGAGGGAGGAAAAAGTTCTTAACTGTAAAGCTGTATAGTTCTGCATACATTCCTAGACTTACTTCTAAGGTACAGTTTAAAAACTTATCATGGGACCCAAATAACATTAAGCTGGGTGGAAAAAATGCCATCTTAAGTGTTAAAGTGATCATATACATAGGACCAAGTGTATGGTACTAATAATAGAATTAAAAAGGAGAGAATCTTCCAACATGGGAAGCAGTCCACACAGCAGACTCATAGAATGAAAATTGCTTTAAGTAACACTCTGATCTCAGAATCAGCCCTTAAAGCTTCCTGGTCTGGCTGAAAAGCCCATGAGAGCATTTCAGGCATGGAAAGCCAAGAGACTGTGGCAAAAAATGTTCTATATGAAGGATCACTGAGTGAGATCCCAGTGGAAAGAAGTGGCCATCAAAGAAGGATGTACTTTTCTCTGAAGGGAGGAGAGAACCTCCACTTTGCTTATGGCCTTGTCTAAATACTGACAGAGTTTGTGGATTCAAATGGCTTCCATAGCATAGACAGCTCATGTCAAGAACCTCTGGTGTTGGGGTCGGCGACGTGGCTCACTTGGTTAATCCTCCACCTGCAGTGCCAGCATCTCATATGGGTGCTGAGTTCTAGTTCCGGTTGCTCCTCTTCCAGTCCAGCTCTCTGCTGTGGCCCGGGAAGGCAGTGGAGGATGGCCCAGGTGCTTGGGCCCCTGCACCCGCATGGGAGACCAGGAAGAGGCACCTGGCTCCTGGCTTCGGATCAGCGCAGCGCTGGCCGTGGCGGCCATTTGCGGGGGTGAACCTACGGAAGGAAGACCTTTCTTTGTGTCTCTCTCTCTCACTGTCTAAATTTATCTATGAAATAAAAATAAATAAATAAATAGCCTCTGATGGTCACTGACATCATACGTAGAGTGTTAATTGTTAAATTAACAACAGGAGTCACTGTGTACTAACTCCCTATGCAGGATCTCTGTCCTAAATGAGTTATGAGAGTTAACTGTAAAACCAGTTCTCAAACAGTTTTTTTTTTTTTTTTTTTTTTTTTTGGTGTGTGTGGGTGTGAAAATTGTTGAAATCTTTACTTAGTTGGTCTTCTATGTACAAAGTTAACTGAAAATGAATCTTAATGGAGAATGGTACTGGAAAGGGGAGAGGGAGGAGGAAGATAGGTTGGAATGTGGGTGGGAGGGCAGATGTGGTGGGAAGAATAACTATATTCCTAAAGTTGTACTTATGAAATTTATATTCCTTAAAAATTAATTAATTAAAAACATAAACAGATTTCATCAAACATTATCTTTTTCTTAATGACCCAAGGCCAACATTATGAATAACCTGCTCATTATATGAACTTGGCAAGTCACATGAACCTCTCCCATGCTTCAGTATTGTCTTTACCGTGGAAATGATAGACTCAATCTCATAGACTAGAGATAGTGGATTCAATAAGATCGTGCCTGTAAAGCTCTTAGCATGGAGCCCTATATACATTATAGAAGGTTAACCCAAGCTGGTAGCTACTGCTACTTTTTCCCTGCTTGACTGTGATCTGAAAAACTGAGAAGTTGACGTATGAATGCAACTTCTCAAGAAGTTACCACAAAGCATTTAAAAGCCATGTTTCTCGCTGAGACAAAAAAAAAAAAAAATTTAATTCCCATTTCTTCCAATATGGTAGATCCAATGTCAGAAGAAGTCTGCTCAGTACAAAAGACTAAAAATGTCAAATAAAAATATTATTATCACCTTTTAAACACACAGCTGAGCTGTCAAGAAAATAACTGAATCCTATGAGGTAGAAGAGACTTCTGAAAACTCTTGTAAAGCCAGGGAGGAAGTCAGAGATAGAAGGAAATATGGCTATCTTCTTAGAATTGTACCCATGAAATACATGAAATCTGTTTTCTTCATAGGTATATTAATAAAAAATTTTAAAGAAGTTTCTCCTGGAGCTTCTGCCTATCCCTGAAGGTATAGACAACAGCTTGTAGTTCATACTGTGAAATGCTGGAGTCAGGATACCCTGGAGAGTAATTCTCTTCCTCCTTGCCTTTCCCTTATGGTAAATGGATTGGGGGAAAAGGCTGCCTTCTAGGAGATGGCAAGTTAAGCTACTTGCCTGTCTTAGCCTGGACTCAAATTCTGGCATGAAGGGTGGGAAGAGCAGAACCTGTGAGAATTCATAAGCACAAGTCCACTCTAAGGCATGTTTAGGGGTTAGGATTAATTCAAAATATTTATATGGTCTCACAAACCATCTTCTCTATAAAAGTATGCTTTCAATACAGGCCCAAAGGACCCTCACAAAATCCCAAGGAGAACGTCACCAACATAAAACCACCCAATATATAAGCAAGTCAACAGAATAATTTACAGAGCCAGAACTGCAAATCTGTCAATATTTTTATTAGGGAAGATTATACAATAAGTATGTTGAAAAAAATAAAAGAAGTAGCAAAAGTATGCCAGGAAAGAAGAGAGTTTTGAAACTTATAGGCAGATTTAAAAAAGAGCCAAAGAGCATTTTTTAAAGAAAAAAATGTAGAAATTGGTATCAGAATGTAATGGATTATGCAAATAGGAGACTGGCCATAGTTGAAGGAAGACAAGCAATTAAGATCCAATAATAACTGTAGGCAGACAAAGAGTATATTCTGAACAATTTTTTCAAAAAACTCTGAAAATAAAAGTGACATGGACAAGTCCCTAGAAAATATAAATTGATAAAACCTATTAAACTAGAGATATAAATTCTGAAATCTTCTCAAACCTTTATAGAGTAGAATCAGAAGTTAAAAAATTGCTCAACTTAGAAGATACCAAACCCAGAGCGCTTTACAAATGAATTTTACCAAATATGTAATTTCAATTTTATATAGTCTACCAAAAATAGAAGAAGGATCTCTTTCCAATTCATTTTATGAGGCTTTCAATACTTTGATATTAAAACTCCACTGGGCAGTATAAAAGAGGAAAGTCTGTAACTTTTTCTCTCCTTTGAACATATTAAACAAAATATGAGGGAAGTCTATATCAAGACTAAGTTGAATTTAACTTGAGAAAATCAGTTTAACTCAAAATGTTAGTTTAACAGTTGAAAATTATTTCATGTGATTAATCTATTTAATAGAAATTAACTTCAGAAAGTTGTATATAGGAAAAGCCTAGCCTAGAGTTAATGTAGGAAAACATTTCAAAAAGTACATGAAAAATGCATATTATGAAAACTACAAACAAATTTCATTTTTTTGCACTGAAATAAGTTTATTTTTTTAGTTCATTTTCTGCAAACTTTTTGGAGTACCTTTATACTCTCTGTAGGGTAATCATACCTTCCCTAAATACTGGTACTTCAAAATAGGCAAAGCAATGAAAAGATATGAATCTTTTTTCTTAAGAACAAACCTGCATATATCAAAGCAACATACAGGGGCCTGTGCCGTAGCGCAGTAGGTTAATCTTCCGCCTGTGGCGCCAGCATCCCATATGGGTGCCAGTTCTAGTTCTGGCTGCTCCTCTTCCAATCCAGCTCTCTGCTATGGCCTGGGAAAGCAGTGGAAGATGGCCCAAGTCCTTGGGTCCCTGTACCCACATGGGAGACCAGGAAGAAGCACCTGGCTCCTGGCTTCGGACTGGCATAGCTCTGGCCATTGCAGCCATTTGGGGAGTGAACCAACAAAGGAAGAACTTTCTCTCCGTCTCTCCCTCTCACTGTCTGTAACTCTACCTCTCAAATAAAAAAAATAAAATCTTAAAAAAAAAAAAGCAACACATAAACAAAAGCTAGAAAAAAAATACTTGAAAATCCACAAATGACAGTCATTAAACACATTTAGCTCATTTATTAAAAAATATTTACCAAGCTACTATAATAATCATGGTGAGGCAATGTACTTGCAAAAGTACATTGTTGTAAATAAACAAAATCAAAAAACAGATATGTCCTTCCTCTTGCTGAGCTTACAATTATGAGCTGATAGAACAGATTTCTCTGGGCTAAAAATAAATTAATATGAATTTTTCTGGGGAGTAATTTGACAAACTGTATCAGATGCCTCAAAATAGTCATACGTTTGACCTAGCATATGGTCGGATTTAGCCAAAGTTTATAGACAAGAATCATTACTGTGTTTTTTTTTTTTTGGAACAAAATGTCAAATTTATTATTTATGACAACTGCATAGTATCCTTGTTTCTAGCATCATAAACTCAAAGCACTGCATTTTGCCTCTGAATACAATCACACATGCTAAAAAGTTATCAGGTAATTTGTAAATAATTACCAATTGTAGAATATCTTTAAAATTCTTTTAACTTACTGAATCTTTGCATAAATTGAGGAAAATAATTAAAGCAAAGATATCTCATTTTGTTCCACCTTTTAAAATATCATCATTTATCTCCTTTAAATGATTTCCATCCACAGGTGTGTTAAGATGGAGGAGTAGAAGGGAGCTTACCACTCTAGTCTAGGAGAAGACAGTTTAAAAAAAGTGGAGAGAGTGCAGTCTCAAGGAAGAGTTAGGGAGAAAATGACTGAGAAAACTCCACACAAGTTAGAGGGACACAGTGGACTTACGTGGAGCGTGTGGGCGCGTGCAAATCAGGACCCCAGCAGCTGAGAGCCTCTGCCTCAGCTTTGGAGAGAGGTGAGACTAGACTGCAGCAGCCCAAACAACTGGTAATAAAGTTGCAGGAAAAGCCTGGAAGGAATCTGGCTTGCAGCCTGGTGGGAGATAGCGTACCCACCAAACTAGAGGAGAAAAAATAAACAAAAGGCACGTTTCTCTCTCCCTGATTACCCTGCAATGGTGTCCTGTAACAAACCAATACAGAGTGGACGCCATTTTGGACATACATAACAGCTATGCCAGCTCACGTCTACTTCCAGCAATGAGCCAAGCGGAGACTCCTGAGTCTAGTGGGGAAAACTCATGGGGGGCTGAGTGCTTGTGACTGTGTGAGGCTTGTGTGCTAGGACTGTGAAAACACTGAGACTGTGGGGCTCTGAAAACACTGAGGCTGAGCGGGAAGGCTCAGGGTGTGGCTGGGACTTTGGGCAGTCACTGTGGAAGGCTCCACACACACTCAGGGCTCCCTGGATCCCTAGTGAGGAACACTTCTTGGGAATTTGCTTACACTGAGGGCTGTACAGATCCTTTGTGTGGTCCTTTTGGAAGTGCAGATGAATATTATATCCACTAGGGCCCAGGCACTGGTCTCCTTTGAGTAGTAGAAATGAGCAGTCCATGCCAACAGAAGAAAAACCTCCTGTCTGATTAAAAGAAAAAAAGATTTACCATGCCCAACCTGGGTGTCACCTTAACACTCCCTTCACCCTGGAACACTCAACAGAGATCTCTGGCCACACCTACCACATGCCTCTAGGTATTCCCTGAAAGCAGACACTCCACTAATCCACATATAGTCCAAAGATAAAAGCCACCACAGCCGAAAAAAAAAAAGAAGAAGAAGAAGAAGGAGGAGGAGGAGGAGGAGGAGGAGAAGAAGAAGAAAACCAATGAGTATCTCCACAAATGCTGAATAATAAATGCACCAATTCAAGAAACAAGATTAAGTAAAACAACACAGCGCCTTAAAAGAACATAACACTTCAATACTAGATTGTGAAGATGAAGAGTTTGAAGAGGGGCCACAAACAGAATTCGAAAAATTGATCACAGGATTACTTAGAAGTAATCAGAAGTGAATGCATGTACTAATGAGATCCGTACATGACATTAAAGAAAATCTCTCCCACAAAATTGAGATCTTAAAGAGCAAGCAAAATGAAATCTTGGAAATGAAGAATTCAATAGAACAAATAAAAAATGAAGTGGAAAGCCTTAACAACAGAACTGGTGAAGCAGAAGAAAGAATATCCAACTTAGAAGACAAATCACAGGAAATTATATAGTCAGACAATAAATAAAAAGAGGAAATTAGAAAACTTAAAAGCACTATTGGGAATCTACAGTACATGTCTAACGACCTAACATATGGGTTCTAGGAGTTCCTGAAGGCATGGAAAGAGAGAAAGGATTGGAAGACCTTTTTAGTGAAATAGTAACAGAAAACTTCCCTAATTTGGGAAAGAAAAAGACATCCAAGTACTGGAAGCACATAGAACTCCTAGTGGATGTGACCAGAGAGGATCTTCAGCACAACACATTGCAATCAAATTCTCCAGAGTAAAACATACAGAAAAGATTCTAAATTGTGTACAAGAGAAATGCCAGACTGCTTTCAGAGGATCTCCAATTGCACTATGAGCAGACTTCTCATCAGAAACCCTACAGCCTAGAAGAGAATGGTGAGATATATCCCAAGTCTTAAGAGAAGAAAACTGTGAGCCCAGAATACTGTACCCCACACAGCTTTCATTTATGAATGAAGATGAAATAAAGACCTTCCATAATAAATAGAAATTGAAAGAATTTGTCACCAGCTGTCCAGCCCTGAAAAAGATGCTTGAGGATGTGCTGCACACAGAAACATGGTCATCACTACGAAAGAAGGTAAAGGCAGAAAATCTCCAAGTAAAAATGCAAAAGAAATCCAAAGTAAAAAATGGAAAAAGGGCAGTGCAAAGTCATTACTTATCAATAGTCATTTTGAATGTAAATGGCCTCAACTCTCCAGTTAAAAGACACAGCCTGGCTGAATGGATTAAAAACAAAACCCATCTAGTTGTTGCCTACAAGCACATTTCACCAACAGGGATGCACGCAGACTGAAAGTAAAAGGATGGAAAAAGATATTCCATACTAACAGAAACCAAAAAAGAGCTGGTATAGCCCTCCTATTATCAAAATAGACTTTAACACAAAAACTGTTAAAAGAGATAAAGAAGAGAACTATGTAACGATTAAGGGATCAATTCAATAGGAAGATGTAACTATTATAAATGTATATGCACCTAATTACAGGGCATCCAGCTATTTAAAAGAAATGCTAAGGAATCTAAAGGGAGACACAGACTCAAATACAATAGTAATGGAGGATTTCAATACCCCACTTTTAGCAATGGACAGATCAACCAGAGAGAAAATGAGCAAGGAAACAACAAAGTTAATCAACATTATAGACCAAATGGACCTAACAGATATCTATAGAACTTTCCATCCTTCAGTTGCAGAATACACATTCTTCTCACCAGTACATGGAACTTTCTCTAGGATTGACCACATGCTGGGTCATACAGCAAGTTCAGCAAATTCAAAAAAATCGAAATCATACCATGCATCTTCTCAGACCACAATGGAGTGAAGCTGGAAATCAGCAACTCAGGAATCTGTAGAAAATATGCAGGCACATGGAGACCGAACAATATGCTCCTGAATAAACAGTGGGTCATTGAAGAAATCAAAAGAGAAATCAAAAAATTTCTGGAAACAAATGAAGATGACAATACAACATATCAAAACTTATGGGGTACAGCAAAAGCAGTGTAAAGAGGAAAGTTTATAGCAATTGGTGCCTACATCAACAAATTGGAAAGGCATCAAATAAATGAGCTATCAATGCATCTCAAGGATCTAAAAAAAAAAAAAAAAAAAAAAACCAGCAAACCAAAACCAAAACATGTAGGACAAAAGAAATAATTAAAATTAGAGAAGAAATAAACAAAATGAAACAAACAAACAAACAAAAAAAAATACAAAACATCAGCAAAACAAAGAGCTGGTTTTTTGAAAAATAAAATTGACACACCATTGGCCCATCTAACCAAAAAATGGAAAGAGAAGAACCAAATTAATAAAATTAGAGGTGAAAAAGGAAACATAATAACCAACAACAGACATAAAAAGAATAATCAAAAACTACTACAAAGAGCTGTATGCCAACAAACTGGGAAACCTAGAAGAAATGGGTAGATTCCTATACACATACAACCCACCTAAATTGAGCCATGAAGACATAAAAAACCTAAACGTACCCATAACCAAGACAGAAATTGAATGAATAATAAAGACACTCTCAACAAATAAAAGCCCAGGACCAGATGGCTTCACTGCTAAATTCTACCAGACATTTAAAGTTAATTTTACTATCCAGCATGAGGGGATTAGGGGTCCCACAGCAAGTTTTTAAACTGTACCCTTAGAGGTAAGTCTATAGGAATGTATGTAGAACTATACAGCTTTACAGTTAGAAACTTCATACACTTCATAATTACAATTTTAGGAACATGGTGATTCTTCTCACTGTGCCCGCCATCCTACCCATACTCCTAACCTCTCTTCCTCGTCCCTCTCTTATTCCCACTCTTATTTTTTACTGAGATCTATTTTAAATTGACTTTATACACATATGTTTAATTCTATGTTAATTAAATAGTACAACAAAAAGCATATAAAAAAAAAGTTCCTCAACTGTGTGTGAGAACCCCTGGCAAGAAGTGGTCATCAAAGAAGTATGTACTTTTCTCTGAAGGGAGGAGACAACTTCTACTTTGCTTGTGGCCTTGTCTAAATACTGATGGAGTTTGTAGATTCAAAAGGCTTCCATAGCCTAGGCAGCTCATCTCAGGAGCCCTGGGTGATCACTGACGTCATACATAAGAGTGTTAACTGTTAAATTAACAACAGGAGTCACTGTGTACTATCTTTCCATGTAGGATCTGTGTCCTTGATGAGTTGCATTATAATTATGTCTTAAGTGCTCATAAAAGATATTTCATTATTGGATGCTTCCTTAAAGTTTATTTTCTGGAAAAAAAAAAGTGAAACTAACTTCAAGATGCAATGCCTTCAAACAACCTTTGTTTCAACTGTAGAAGAATAGTGGAGTTTTTTTTTTTTTTTCTTGCAAATTGTTGAACTCTTTACCTAGTATAGTTGATCTTCTGTGTATAAAGCTAATCAAAAATGGATCTTAGTGAAGAAAGGGACTGGGAATGGGAGAGGGAGGAGTAGAAGGGGTGAGAGTGTGGGTGGGAGGGCAGGTATGGTGGGAAGAATCACAATATTCCTAAAGTTGCGCTTATGAAATGCATGAAGTTTATATTCCTTAAATAAAAGGTTTCTTGGGGGAAAATAAATAAATATTAATTAAGTTTAAAATTAAATTTTTGTTTTATTTATTTGAAAGGCAGAAATACAGAGAGGAAGAGACTGAGAGAAAGAAATCTTCTATCTGCAATTCACTCCCCAGAAGGTTGCAGTAGCCAGAACTGGACCAGACTGAAGCCAGGAGCCTGGTGCTTCTTCCAGTTCTCCCACATGGATGCAGGGGCCCAAGGACTTGGGCCATCCTCCACTGCTTTCCTAGGCATATTGGTAGGGAGCTGGATCAGAAGTGGAGCAGCACATATGGCATGCTAGCATCACAGGTAGTGGCTTAACCCATTACACCATAACACAGGGCCCTGTTTTATTTCTTTCTAATCAACTCTCTCCTAAGCTTACATTCACAGAAAACACTGAAAGGAAATACATTAAAATGCTAACTGAAAGGTAAGACTAGGCCAAATGTATTTTCCATTTTTAGACTTAGTTTTTAAATTTCCAATAATCACTGCATAATGCTTTTAAAATTGGAGAAAAATGCTCATTTTTAGGCGGTAGGGCTTGTTTTTTCTACTTCAATCATAGTACTTGATAGTGCTGGCATGCTAATTCTCTTCACAGAGATCCAATTTGAAGACATCCATTTTCAGGTTAGCAGGTAAGATAAGAGAATGATGACCAAAGGAAAAAAATATCAGAAATATTAGTAGTCTAAAGGGGAAAATATCAGAAAGAAAAATTTGGTAAGTTCCCATGTCAGGGAGGAGAAAAGTAATTTCAGTACTTCCATGTAGAGAAACAGGTCAGCTAGTGCTGACACATGATAAAAGCTAGCACAGGTGTGCAGACAAGAAAAATGAGTTTTTTTTCCCCTTAGGCTTAATTTAATTTTTGTGTCTATGGTAAAATATATGGTTAATAGATTATAATTAATTTTATATTTGAATGATACAGGCAAGTGACACAGATACATCTGTAAAAAGTCTTAAAAAATAAAATACATGATTCAAAAAAGGAACAATAAACCAGTCACCTTCCTCTTAATTTAGATATATTTTTATTTATTGGAACAAAACCGTCTCTGGAGAGCTGTCATATTTTCTGCCTGCCCAGCACCTTTCCCATATCCTTGAAATGTCTAAGGAATTCCCTTCCTTATTGATCTCACATCCCTAAGTCAGAAGCCAGAAAACTTGCTTCCCAAAGCTCCCATGAAGCCATGACTCCACCAATCAGACACCCAACTCAAGGCTTAGCTTCAAAAGTAGGTCACTTGAAGTAGAAACATGGAAATCTATCCTATTCTATGGTGAGCATCGAGGGCAAGTATCTATCTTTCTGAGAATAGCAAGGTAGAGTTACCTGTGTTAATGATGTACAGATATTTTTCCAAAAACAACCTGGCTGGCATATTGAGCCCTGTTCTTGGCTTCATGCTTAACTACCCAATAGCCTTCATTAAATTCTGCTCCTGTTCATACAAGCCAGGTTGGATTCTGTTGTTTTCAAGAACCTTGACCTTTATGAGAAATGATGATAGACTTAGACTCTAAAATCTGAGGAATGACAACAAATGCACCGTAAAATTTTACAAGGCATTTAATAACTATTATTTTATTGGTTGGTTCTCTACTTTGTTCCCACTAAGGAGAGATTAAATTAATATTTTCAGGTGGGGAAATACTCCCAAGTTCATATAGCTGGTAAGTACATGATGGGTTTAACTGGTATTCAAACCCAACTATTTCTGGCTCCGGGGTCTAAAATATTCTACTGATCCAAATCTCCCCTCCTTTACCAATAGAGCATATAAAACAACAGTCTGATGATTACTGTTCAAAAATACCTCCTAAAAGAAGGAAACCCCAGGGCTGGCACTGTGGCACTGTGGATAAAGCTGCTGCCTGCAGAGCTTGCATCCTATATGGGCACCAGTTCAGGTCCTGGTTGCTCCACTTCTAATCCAGCTCCCTGCTAGTGCACCCGGGAAAGCAGTGGAAGATGGCCCAAGTCCTAGGGCCCCTGCAACCATATGGGAGACCCATATGAAGCTCCTGGCTCCTGGCTCCAGCTGGGCCCAGTCCTGACTGTTGCAGCTATGTGGGGAATGAATCAACTGCTGGAAATTCTCTCTCTCTCTCCCTCTCTGTCTGCCTATTCCTCTCCTTCTCTCTAACTCTTTCAAATAAATAAATAAACCTGGAAGGAAGGAAGGGAGGGAGGGAGGGAGGGAGGGAGGGAGGGAGGAAGGAAGGAAGGAAGGAAGGAAGGAAGGAAGGAAGGAGGGAGGGAGGGAGGGAAAGAATGGAAGAAAGAAAGAAAGAAATCGGTTCTGGACATCAGCGGCAGACTCAACACACCAGCGCTGGAACGCGAGGTGAGCCGAACCTCAATAGCCCGAGACACCGGCAGGCAAGCGGAGAGAGGAGACTAGAGGGAACGACCCCCGGGGGGGGGGGGGAGTTCACAAGGCTAACTGGAAGAGAGAGAGAGAGAGAGAGAGAGAGAGAGAGAAAGGGTGACTGGTACGGACACGGGTTTCTCTCTCTCCGCTCACCTCTCAAGGGCAAGCAAGACAAAGAGCAGGCGCCATCTTGGACATACGTCATAAGCAGAGCGACCTCAGGTCTGCACCGGCCCTGAGCCTAGCAGAAAAACCTGACTCTGGGCGGGGCGAATTAACAGGAGATTAGGACCTAGTAAATTTGTGGTGCTACTGAACTGAGACTGTGAAAAAAGAGACGGTGGGGGAGAGAACTCACGGAATTCACGTGAGCACTCTCCAGAGACGCTACAATTCCATAACTTTGGCAACCCAGTGGGAGGCTGAAGGAGAATTTGAGCCCACTCTGAGGGCCGAACAGATTCCCTGTGGGGATCTTGGGAAAGAGCTTCCGATCTCTGGCTCCTGTGGGTATATCATTTGCCTGCTAACTACCTCCAACTTCGTTCAGCTGTGCGGAATTACTTCCCTTTTGAATCAAAAAAAAAAAAAAAAAAAAGAGAGAGAGAGAGAGATTTACCACGCCTAACCTGGGAGTGTCACCTTTGGCACACCAAACAGAGCTCTCAGGCCACACCCATCTCAAGCCCTAAGGCTCCATCAAAAACAGATAGTCCACTTAATCTAGAGTCATAGTATAACAAGAAAAAGCACCACAGTGAAGAAACCAAATATCTCCAATATGCCAAATAACAAACGCAAAAACCGAGGTAATAAAAACAAGGAAGTCACTATGACGCCCTCAAATGAAAAAGACACCCCAATTCAAGATTATGAAGATGATGACATAGAAGAAATGCAAGAAGCATATCTCAAAAAATTGATAAGAACATTAAGAAGTTCTCAAAAACAAATTCTGGAACTACACAAATCCTTAATGGACAAGATAGAAAATCTCTCTCGTGAAAATGAAATATTAAGGAGGAATCAAAATGAAACGAAACAACTAGTACAACAGGAAACTGTGATAGTGACTGAAGTGAAGAATTCAATAGATCAAATGAAAAACACAATAGAGAGCCTTACAAACAGAATGGGTGAAGCAGAAGAGAGAATATCGGACTTAGAAGACAGAGAACAGGAAAGGATACAGTCAGACCAAAGAAAAGACGAGGAAATTAGAAATCTAAAACATATTGTCGGGAATCTTCAGGATACTATTAAAAAACCCAACAGTCGGGTTCTAGGAGTTCCTGAAGGCATGGAGAGGGAGAAAGGATTAGAAGGCCTTTTTAGTGAGATATTAGCAGAAAATTTCCCAGGTTTGGAGAAGGACAGAGAAATCCTAGTACAGGAAGCCCACAGAACCCCTAATAAACACAACCAAAAGAGATCCTCACCACGACACATTGTAATTAAACTCTCCACAGTGAAACATAAAGAAAACATCCTAAAATGTGCAAGAGAGAAACGTCAGATTACTCTCAGAGGATCTCCAATCAGACTCACAGCTGACTTCTCATCAGAAACTCTACAAGCTAGGAGGGAATGGCGAGATATAGCCCAGGTACTAAGAGAGAACAACTGCCAGCCCAGAATATTATATCCTGCAAAGCTATCATTTGTGAATGAAGGTGAAATAAAGACTTTTCATTGCAAACAGAAATTGAAAGAATTTGTTGCCACTCGTCCAGCCCTGCAAAAGATGCTTAAAGATGTGTTACACACAGAAACACAGAAACACGGTCATCAATATGAAAGAAGGTAAAGGAAGGAAACCAAGGAAGGAAACCTCACAGCAAAAGATCACAGGGAATTCAAAGCATATATTAGAACTTATCTTTGGCAAATGTCAGGGCAAAGTTACCACTTATCATTAGTCACATTGAACGTGAATGGCCTGAACTGTCCAGTTAAAAGACAACGATTGGCTGGTTGGGTTAAGGAACAAAACCCATCTATTTGCTGCTTACAAGAAATACATCTTTCCAACAAAGATCCATACAGACTGAAAGTGAAAGGCTGGAAAAAGATATACCATGCCAACAGAAATGAAAAAAGCGCGGGCGTAGCCATCTTAATATCGGACAACATAAACTTTACCACAAAAACTGTTAAGAGAGACAAAGAGGGACACTATATCATGATTAAGGGATCAATTCAACAGGAAGATATAACAATTATCAATGTATATGCACCTAACTACAGGGCACCAGTTTATCTAAAAGATTTGTTAACGGACTTAAAGGGAGACTTAGACCCCAATATAGTAGTACTGGGGGACTTCAATACTCCACTCTCAGAAATAGACAGATCATCCGGTCAGAAGATCAACAAGGATACAGTAGATTTAAATGACACTATAGCCCAAATGGATCTAACAGATATATACAGAACTTTCAATCCTACAGCTAAAGATTTTACATTCTTCTCAGCAGTACATGGAAGCTTCTCTAGGATTGACCACATACTAGGCCATAAAGCAAGTCTCAGCAAATTCAAAAGAATTAGAATCATACCATGCAGCTTCTCAGACCATAAAGGAATGAAGTTGGAAATTAGCAACTCAGGAATCCCTAGAGCATACGCAAACACATGGAGATTGAACGACATGCTCCTGAATGAACAATGGGTCATAGAAGAAATCAAAAGAGAAATCAAAAACTTTCTGGAAGTAAATGAGGATAACAGCACAACATACCAAAACTTATGGGACACAGCAAAAGCAGTGTTAAGAGGAAAGTTTATATCAATAGGTGCCTACATCAAGAAATTGGAAAGACACCAAATAGATGAGCTTTCAATTCACCTCAAGGATCTAGAAAACCTACAGCAAACCAGACCCAAATCTAGCAGGAGAAGAGAAATAATTAAAATCAGAGAAGAAATCAACAGGATTGAATCAAGAAAAACATTACAAAAAATCAGCCAAACGAAGAGCTGGTTTTTTGAAAAAATAAACAAAATTGACACCCCATTGGCCCAACTAACTAAAAAAAGAAGAGAAAAGACCCAAATCAATAAAATCAGAGATGAAAAAGGAAATGTAACAACAGACACCACAGAAATAAAAAGAATCATCAGAAATTACTACAAGGACTTGTATGCCAGCAAACAGGGAAACCTATCAGAAATGGATAGATTCCTGGACACATGCAACCTGCCTAAATTGAACCAGGAAGACATTGAAAACCTAAACAGACCCATAACTGAGACAGAAATTGAAACAGTAATAAAGGCCCTCCCAACAAAGAAAAGTCCAGCACCAGATGGATTCACTGCTGAATTCTACCAGACGTTTAAAGAAGAACTAACTCCAATTCTTCTCAAACTATTCAGAACAATCGAAGAAGAGGGAGTCCTCCCAAATTCTTTCTATGAAGCCAGCATCACCTTAATTCCTAAGCCAGAGAAAGATGCAGCACTGAAAGAGAATTACAGACCAATATCCCTGATGAACATAGATGCAAAAATCCTCAATAAAATTCTCGCCAATAGAATGCAACAACACATCAGAAAGATCATCCACCCAGACCAAGTGGGATTTATCCCTGGTATGCAGGGATGGTTTAATGTGCGCAAGACAATCAATGTGATACACCACATTAACAGACTGCAGAAGAAAAACCATATGATTATCTCAATAGACACAGAGAAAGCATTTGATAAAATACAACACCCTTTCATGATGAAAACTCTAAGCAAACTGGGTTTGGAAGGAACATTCCTCAATACAATCAAAGCAATCTATGAAAAACCCACAGCCAACATCCTATTGAATGGGGAAAAGTTGGAAGCATTTCCACTGAGATCTGGAACCAGACAGGGATGCCCACTCTCACCACTGCTATTCAATATAGTTCTGGAGGTTCTAGCCAGAGCTATTAGGCAAGAAAAAGAAATTAAAGGGATACAAATTGGGAAGGAAGAACTCAAACTATCCCTCTTTGCAGATGACATGATTCTGTATTTAGGGGACCCAAAGAACTCTACTAAGAGACTATTGGAACTCATAGAAGAGTTTGGCAAAGTAGCAGGGTATAAAATCAATGCACAAAAATCAACAGCCTTTGTATACACAGACAATGCCATGGCTGAGGAAGAACTTCTAAGATCAATCCCATTCACAATAGCTACAAAAACAATCAAATACCTTGGAATAAACTTAATCAAAGACGTTAAAGATCTCTACGATGAAAATTACAAAACCTTAAAGAAAGAAATAGAAGAGGATACCAAGAAATGGAAAAATCTTCCATGCTCATGGATTGGAAGAATCAATATCATCAAAATGTCCATTCTCCCAAAAGCAATTTACAGATTCAATGCAATACCAATCAAGATACCGAAGACCTTCTTCTCAGATCTGGAAAAAATGGTGCTGAAATTTATATGGAGGCACAAGAGACCTCGAATAGCTAAAGCAATCTTGTACAACAAAAACAAAGCCAGAGGCATCACAATACCAGATTTCAGGACATACTACAGGGCAGTTGTTATCAAAACAGCATGGTACTGGTACAGAAACAGATGGATAGACCAATGGAACAGAATTGAAACACCAGAAATCAACCCAAACATCTACAGCCAACTTATATTTGATCAAGGATCTAAAACTAATTCCTGGAGCAAGGACAGTCTATTCAATAAATGGTGCTGGGAAAATTGGATTTCCACGTGCAGAATCATGAAGCAAGACCCCTACCTTACAGCTTACACAAAAATCCACTCAACATGGATTAAAGACCTAAATCTACGTCCTGACACCATCAAGTTACTAGAGAACATTGGAGAAACCCTTCAAGATATTGGCACAGGCAAAGAATTTCTGGAAAAGACCCGGGAGGCACAGACAGTCAAAGCCAAAATCAACTATTGGGATTGCATCAAATTGAGAAGTTTCTGTACTGCAAAAGAAACAGTCAGGAGAGTGAAGAGACAACTGACAGAATGGGAAAAAATATTTGCAAACTATGCAACAGATAAAGGGTTAATAACCAGAATCTACAAAGAGATCAAGAAACTCCACAAAAACAAAACCAACAACCCACTTAAGAGATGGGCCAAGGACCTCAATAGACATTTTTCAAAAGAGGAAATCCAAATGGCCAACAGGCACATGAAAAAATGTTCAAGGTCATTAGCAATCAGGGAAATGCAAATCAAAACCACAATGAGGTTTCACCTCACCCTGGTTAGAATGGCTCACATGCAGAAATCTACCAACAACAGATGCTGGCGAGGATGTGGGGAAAAAGGGACACTAACCCACTGTTGGTGGGAATGCAAACTGGTCAAGCCACTATGGAAGTCAGTCTGGAGATTCCTCAGAAACCTGAAGATAACCCTACCGTTCGACCCAGCCATCCCACTCCTTGGAATTTACTCAAAGGAATTTAAATTGGCAAACAAAAAAGAGGTCTGCACCCTAATGTTTATTGCAGCTCAATTCACAATAGCTAAGACCTGGAACCAACCTAAATGCCCATCAACGATAGACTGGATAAAGAAATTATGGGATATGTACTCTTTAGAATACTATACCGCAGTAAGAAACAACGAAATCCAGTCATTTGCAACAAAATGGAGGAATCTGGAACACATCATGCTGAGTGAAATAAGCCAGTCCCAAAGGGACAAATACCATATGTTCTCCCTGATCGGTGACGACTGACTGAACACCAAGAGGGAAACCTGTTGGAGTGAGGTGGACACTATGGGAAACGGTGGCTTGATCAGCATAGCCCTGACTGTTAATGAACAACTTAATACATTATCCCTCTTAGTAGTTTTTTTATCTGTTCTACTTAATATGACTGGTTTAGATCTGTAATTGATGCACAGTTATTCTTAAGTGTTGAAAATTAACTGAAATGTGATCCCTGTTGAACATGGTGGTGGGAATGGGAGAGGGAAGAGATGTATAATTTGGGACATGCTCAGGCTGACTTGCCCCAAGTGGTGGAGTTGGAAGCATACCAGGGGATTCCAATTCAATCCCATCGAGGTGGCATGTACCAATGCCATCTCACTGTTCCAGGTGATCAGTTTCAGTTCACAGTTGGTCATGGTGGAGGGACTGGGAGTCAAAGGGAGCACATAGACAAGTCTAGTACCTGCTAACGCTAACCGATGGAGTAAATAAAGGGGATAGTGATCCAACATGGGAAGTGAGATACTCAGCAGACTCATAGAATGGCAGATGTCCTAAATAGCATTCTGGCCTCAGAATCAGTCCTAAAGGCATTCGGATCTGGCTGAAAAGCTCATGAGAGTATTTCAGGCATGGAAAGCCAAGACACTCTGGCAAAAGATCTCTGTGAGTGAGATCCCAGTGGAAAGAACAGGTCATCAAAGAAGGAGGTACCTTTCTCTGAAGGGAGGAGAGAACCTCCACTTTGACTATGACCTTGTCTAAACAAGATAAGAGTCGGAGAACTCAGAGGGCTTCCATAGCCTTGGAAACTCATGACTGGAGCATAGGGAGATTACTGATGCCATAGACAGGAGTGTCAATTGGTAAAGTCAACAACAGGAGTCACTGTGCACTTACTCCTCATGTAGGATCTCTATCCTTAATGTGCTGTACATTGAGATTTAATGCTATAACGAGTACTCAAACAATATATTTCACTTTGTGTTTCTATGGGGGTGCAAACTGTTGAAATCCTTACTTAATGCATACTAAACTGATCCTCTGTAAAAAAAAAAAAAAAAGAAATTATCAATTCCCAACTTGACTCTCACTGGGATTAAACATGACAATAGGTCTGCTCTGATTTCATCATCATTTAAAAAAAAATCATCTATTATTTTTCACTTTATGTTTCTGTGTGGGAGCAAACTGTTGAAATCCATACTTGATGTATACTAAGCTGATCTTCTGTATATTAAGATAATCAAAAATGAATCTTGATGTGAATGGAAGGGGAGAGGGAGTGGGAAAGGGGAGGGTTGTGGGTGGGAGGGACGGTATGGGGGGGAAGCCATTATGATCCATAAGTCGTACTTTGGAAATTTATATGCATTAAATAAAAGTTAAAAAAAAAAAAAAAGAAAGAAAGAAATCTCAGCCATCTTGCTTTACTCAAGTCCCTTCTCAGTCTTTCCAGTTCACCTCACTGTAATTTCTAAAGTTTAACATAAAATGGAGTGGAAACCAGGTAAAAGAATGCCATATGGAAGCATACTACATATAGCCTTTTTCACTCAGTAACATGCATTCAAATTTCCTCTGTGTCTTTTCCTAATTTGGAAGCTATTTCTTTATAGTGCTGAATAATGTTCCATTGTCTGAACTTAACACAGTTTGAGAAAGAGAGAGTGAGATCATATCCACTGGCTTACTCTCCAAATGCCTGCTTTGCTGTGTTGAAGTCAGGAGCCGGGAATTCAATCCAGGTCTTCCACATGTGTCACAGGGATCCTATTACTTCAGCCATCACCTACTGCATCCCAGGGATTGCATTAGCAAGAAGCTGTAATCAGGAGCTAGAGCTAGGAATCAAATCCAGGTACTCTGATGGGTGGTTTAAGGGCTAGGCGAAATGCCTGCCCCTGTAGTAAGTCATTGAAGTAAGGTACAGTAAGTCCTCTGATTTCATTGTTCTTCAATATTGTGTTGGCTATGCTTGGTCTTGTGCTTCTTCAAATAAACTTTAGAATCTGTTGGTAAATATCCAAAAAATTATATGCTCAGATTTTCGAATGGATTGCACTGCATCTATAGATCAAGTTGGGAAAATTGACATCTTGATATTCTTATGACTTTTTCCCTTTAGAATCTGTTGGTAAATATCCAAAAAATTATATGCTCAGATTTTCGAATGAATTGCACTGCATCTATAGATCAAGTTGGGAAAATTGACATCTTGATATTCTTATGACTTTTTCCACCCATAAATATGGAATATCTCCATTTATTTAGTCCTTTGATTTCTTTCATCAGATCTTTATAGTTTTCCTCACATAAATCTTGTACATATTTTGTTAGGTTTATATCTAATTATTTCACTTTGCGAAGTGTTAATATAAATGGTGTTGTGTTTTTAATTTCAAATTCATTAGTTCATTTCTGGTATTATAATGAAACAACTGATTTTCGCCATATGAACCTTGTATGTTGCAACCTTGCTACAATCACTTACCAGTTCCAGAAAGGTTTTTTTTTTTTTTTTCCTGATGCTTTAGAATTTTCTACATGGACATTCACAGCATCAGTGAATAAAGTCAGAAGATATTTTGGGAAAGGTAAAATGATGGGAGTTAGTAAAAGAAAAATGGTTGTCAGGGGTTGAGGGTAGGAAAGGATGAATAGGTAGAGCAGAGGGTATTTTAAGGGCACTGAAAATGATCCTCTATGGTAGGATAATGATGAATATATGTCACTATACACTTGTTCAAACTCATAGAATATACAAAACCAAGAGCTGTAATGTAAGCTATGGATATTAGGTCATAATGATATGTCAATGCAGTTTCATCAATTGTAATAAGTGTACCACTGCAGTATGGGATGCCAACAGTGAGAAGAGTGTTGTATGTGTATACTTGGTATATGGGAACTCTATACACTTGCTGCTCAATTTTGCTGTGAACCTAAAGCTCCTCTAAAAATAAAGTCTGTTACAAAATAGGTGAATAAGAATGTGAAACTTGGTCACATGCTAAAATGGATCCTGGGAGCACACACATAAATGGCTTTCTTCTTTAAGTCAATTCCTATCAACCACTAAAAACAAATTTCTTAGGAATATCTGAGAACATTATTAATGATATTACACGTATCATTAAAAACCGGAAGAACAGGCAATAAAATGATGGATTTTTAAAAATACATTTCAGCTATATCCTGATTTCTGTAATCAGCTCAATATTGCAAATTAGCACTTCATCACGGTAAATTTGCAAATGTATTGGGAAGCTTAAAAAGATCTTTTAACACCTGTTTTAGGGATACCAACCACCTTATTTTAGCCCCTCTGCACATTTAGAAAACAAGATTCATTTACCAAGTCTGCTTAAATTTTAAAACATGAATATATTCAGGGATCATTTTATTTTGCAAAGTAAAAAGAAGCACAAGGGAGCCTCTAAATGTTGGCTCTCATTATACTTTCAATTATTTCAATTATTTCACATTATGCATAAGGCAATTTCCCCTCTGACAAAATGCTGGATAAAGATATCCATGGGAATCCAAATAAACAGCAGTCCTTGTACATATGGTAAATTATTTTCTTCTAGGGAAAAAAGCTGTAAGTTAGGTAATGCAAAATGAATTAGACTGTCTTATGGAAATACTATTATAACAAAGACTACATAATTAAACTAGTCCCAAATTTATATGGCAGTAACTACAAAAACATTATTTAATCAAATATTTTGCATTAGTTAAAATATTATTACAAAACAATATAGTAACCAAAATAATAAAACTATGCCTACTATGATTCCTATTTATTTTATGACAAGAAATCCATGAATAAGAATAAAGACACCCCAAGAATCATACAAATAACAAATGTTTCCTTGGGTATAAGATTTCCATCCAGCCCACAAGCAAATGAACCCTTTCTTAAGGACTTTACTACTTCATGGGACTGGCTTTTCAATAGCCACGTCTGTCTTACATGACTGATGAAGATAAACCATAATCTTTTTTTTTTTTTTTTTTTTTTTTTTTTTGACAGGCAGAGTGGACAGTGAGAGAGAGAGACAGAGAGAAAGGTCTTCCTTTACCATTGGTTCACCCTCCAACGGCTGCTGCGCTGTGGCTGGCACACTGCGCTGATCCGAAGCCAGGAGCCAGGTGCTTCTCCTGGTCTCCCATGCAGGTACAGGGCCCAATGACCTGGGCCATCCTCCACTGCACTCCCGGGCCATAGCAGAGAGCTGGCCTGGAAGAGGGGCAACCGGGACAGAATCCGGCGCCCCGACCGGGACTAGAACCCGGGGTGCCGGCACCGCAGGTGGAGGATTAGCCTATTGAGCCATGGTGCCGGCCTAAACCACAATCTAATACAAGTCTCTGTCTCAACATGGAACTAAGACTTCTGGGCAAAGGAATCACTTACCTGCTTTTTTGAAAAATTGGTATTGCTGAGTTTTGTTAATTAATACACTAGATATGGACTTTCAGTAACTAAAAACCTGAAGACTTCCAGTTTCTGGCTCCTTAACACCATTAGCAATACTTTGAACCTTAATATTAACGCATAGGTATCATTAGGATGAAGATAAGCAAAATTTACTACTCCGCTATTTTCCATCTATCCTTTCCTACCTCAGCATGTGAATTTACATCACCAACAGGATTATAAGTTTTGAAATAAACGGTGTTTAAACAAAAAAAATCAATCAATTATTGCAGATAAATGAAAACTTTCCAGGAACAGTGCTGTGGAGTAGCAGGTAAAGCTGCTGCCTGTAGGGCCAACATCCCATATGGGTGCCGGTTCGAGTTCTGGCTGCCCCACTTCTGATCCAGCTCTCTGTTATGGCCTGGGAAAGCAACAGAAGATGGCCCAAGTCCTTGGGCCCCTGCATCCACATGGGAGACCTCGAAGAAGCTCCTGACTCCTGGCTTCAGATTGGCCCAGCTCTGGTCACTGTGGCCATCTGGACATGAACCAGTGGATGGGAGAGCTCTCACTCTCTTTCTCTTTCTCTCTTTTTGCCTCTGCCTCTTTGTAACTCTGCTTTTCAAATAAATAAGTAAATCTTTAAAATTAAAAATTTTAAAAAACTTTTGACAAGTCTTTCATATTCTTTTACACGTTACAGTGATAAAGTGAGCTGTAAATGTATAATGACTTGTGGATTTGTATCTCTGCTACCTCCTGAACCTAACTCTCAAATGGAGCTTGACTACCCACTGCCATCTTTCTCCCCTAGTGGATCCTAGTATGTCCTTTCTATAGGCTCTGAGAATTAGCCTTGGTCTGGTATTCCACCTTATGTGGGATATTTTTATTTTATTTTGTTGTATGGTGTCATATATGGATCTCATTCTATCTTTTTCTAAATGGCTTTCCAATTGCTAATAACAGCATTGTTCACAGTAGCTGAGAAGTAAAAGCAAGCAAATGCTCATTAAGTCATGAATAAATAAATAAAATGTGGTATATCCATACAAATGGATTATTCAAGAATAAACAGGAGGGGCTGGCACTGTGGCACAGCCCTGGCCTGAAGCACCGGCATCCCATATGAGCGCCGGTTCTAGTCCTGGCTGCTCCTCTTCTGATCCAGCTCTCTGCTGTGGCCTGGGATAGCAGTGGAAGATGGCCCAAGTCCTTGGGTCCCTGCACCCACGTGGGAGACCAGGAAGAAGCTCCTGGCTGCTGGCTACAGATCAGTGAAGCTCTAGCCATTGCGGCCATCTGGGGAGTGAACCAGGAGATGGAAGACCTCTCTGTCTGTCTCTACCTCTCTACCTCTGTCTTTCAAATAAATAAAGTAAATCTTTAAAAAAAAAAAAAAAAGAGTAAACAGAAGTGGAACACAGATACGTGCTCCAACACTGATGAATCTTGAAAACATCAGGCTAAGTAAAAGAAGGCAGTCACAAAAGACTACATTATCATCCTTTCACAATAAGGGAATTTTTTTTTTTTGACAGGCAGAGTGGACAGTGAGAGAGAGAGACAGAGAGAAAGGTCTTCTTTTGCCGTTGGTTCACCCTCCAATGGCCGCTGCGGCCGGCACGCTGCGGCCAGTGCACTGTGCTGATCTGATGGCAGGAGCCAGGTGCTTATCCTGGTCTCCCATGGGGTGCAGGGCCCAAGGACTTGGGCCATCCTCCACTGCACTCCCTGGCCACAGCAGAGAGCTTGCCTGGAAGAGGGGCAACTGGGACAGAATCTGGCACCCCGACCGGGACAGAACCCGGTGTGCCGGCGCCGCAAGGTGGAGGATTAGCCTAGTGAGCCGTGGCGCCGGCATACACAATAAGGGAATTTATAAACATCCAGGTGCAAGGACCTTTCTCTTTTTATGTTGTTTTTATTAGTAAACTGGTTTTTTTGGCATAATGTCTTTCTTTGTCATGTTTAATGCTTTAGGGTTTAAATTCTACCTGTCCATATCAGAATTACTACTAGCTGTTTTTGTTTCCATTGACATGGTATGCTTTGTCCATCCTTAATTTTAATACATCCTTGATTTTAAATATATCCAAATCATGGTTTTAGCTAGGTTTCTAGTATAGAAGATACAAATACTTGAATTTTATATATTGAAATACGAACTGTAAATCTTTTTCTTTTAGTGCGTAAATTAAGTCCATTCACATTTATTGCTAACTGATATATATATATATATATAATCACAAATCTATATCTTTTAAATATGAAGTTTTAAAATATCTAATAAGTAAATAATTTAAAAGTATATAACTTTCTCATATCTTTCTGGCCCTAAACATGCATAACTTCTCTTTTTATCAACATTCTGCACCACATCACTATCACTCAAAGTCCACAGCTGACATTAGGGCTCACTCTTGGTGCTGCACATTCTACAGGTTTGGACAATCTATAATGATAATATGTACCCACCATTAGAATATCAAAAAACAGCTTTTCCAGAAGATATATTTTTGTAAGACTGCCCTTAAATAACACCTATTCCTTTAAGTCATACTTGTCTTTTTAAATAGTCTGCCTCTTTAGGTGGTGCACCTGGGCCTATATGGCCTCTGGCTCTTTATATCAGGGAATTTAAAATCCCTTTCCTATGTTCCATGTTCAAATCTGCTTGGACGTTTTTTCAGCATTTTAAAATTTACACTGGATTTAATCTTTCTGGTGACTGTTCCAAATCACCCCGAGGCTCCTTCATTAGCCTCTCACCTCCCTCTCCTCTGGCTTCCCTGCAACTTTTCTTGGTCTGCCCTTGCTGCACCTGACAGAGCAAAGGTGGGTCAGAAGTGTGAGGAATTCAGCATGGAGTCTGTTGGTTTTGTTTGTTTGTTTGCTTCCATTTTACCCACAGCTGTGTGCAGTTCTGGCATTCTCTGTCTACAAGTAATGCTACGGATGTGGCTTTGTGTAGAATTGGAAAGTTGTTTCCTGTTTTCAATTTTAGAGACTGATGACTATATCACTGCCGCCTGGAAATGCGGATGATATATTTTTACACTCCAGGGGATGTAGCAGCAGATGGAGAATGAGAGGAAGACGAATTTTCAACTTAAAAGAAAATGACCAGGTAAAGGAAGAAAGCAGGGCTCTAGCTGCCTGTTATCAACAACGTGCCGGTTGTAGCCCTGGCTGCTCCTCTTCCGATCCAGCTCTCTGCTATGGTCTGGGAAAGCAGTGGAGGATGGCCCAAGTCCTTGAGTCCCTGCACCCACGTGGGAGACCAGGAAGAAGCTCCTGGCTTCAGATCAGCGCAGCTCCAGCCATTGCAGCCATCTGGGGATGAACCAGTGATGGAAGACCTCTCTCTCTGTCTCCAGCTCTCTAACTCCATCTTTTAAATAAATAAAATAAATATTTAAAAACAAAACAAAACAAAACAAACAAAATAATATAATGCAGCCATACGGGAGGGAAACACCTTTAAGTTGACATACTGAGTTAAAACCAGGCTGCGGCTTTTCTTTTTTGACTTTTGCCACCTTGAAGAAATATAGTCCTGGTTGGTTGTTTAACCTGAAGTATGGAGGGGAGTACATAAACAAAAGTACTGCCTTTACAGAACAAGTCTCTAAGCCTTAAAACATTATGAAATTATAGTGATGGGCACCTGAGAGACAAAGCTTAACAAACTCTTTCATACCACGAACAAGTTAAGTTTGGATGGATTTTATAAAGTACTTAAATAATAAAAGGCAAGTTATGTTCTGGATACTATCACTGTGTTAAAAAAGAAATGACATAATTAGGAAAAACGGAAAAATCTGAATGTGAAGAGTTAAAATTGTATATGTATGGGTGTCAAAAGTTAAGCTTAAGCTTACAGGTTTAAAAACCTTCCTGGTGCAGCTGTGAAAATAAGACAGAGTAAAGTAGCACCTTGACAGTAGGGACTCCATTTTGGAGCACTTGAGACTGCATTCTGGGAAAGCACCCCCCCACCGTGAGACTCTGGTCTGAAACTATGATCTCAAATAGTCGGACAATAGCAGTGCACTACATCACCCTTGGCAACGCACAAAAACCCCCTAGCATGATTGCTCAAGCTTAAAAGTAGAAAGGTTGCACCTGGGTTACCTGGGCTAATAATGAAGATGTGATTTGTCTATGTCTTAAAATCATAATTGCTGATTGTAAGATTTTAGCAACCGCTTAGCAACCATGTATTCTCTCCCCCCTCCCGATTTTGCGGTTTTTGCCTTTATAAACCCTATGCTGTAGTTCCTCACTGCTCCTCTGTCCTTGTCAGAGGGCCCCAACATGTTGGATCAATAAATTTAACCCTTTGCTGGTTGCATGAGAGAAAAAGTCTCTTGGAGTCGTTCCTCGGGCGGTGGGCTTTTTTTTTAGACCCTAACATTTGGAGGTTCCACCGAGATCTGACTGCTGCCTGTGGACGCCTCCAACGGATATCTCTCGGGGTGAGTAAGGCGCCTATTGTTTTGCTTAAACGTGTACACTTTAATTTGTTGTTTGGTAAGGTTTGTTATTTGTTTGTAATCGGCAGCGTGGTTGTCGGGCTCGAGCGAGAGCTCCACCCGACTGTGGCGGGCAGACGTGCTCCGGAGCCACAGACCACATCCCGGGGGACGCCCCGGGAGAAAGGGAGAACTGGGGACGCCCAGTGTTTCCTGTTTGGTGGGTTGCCTGCAGTAGGGAAATAGACTGCAGAGACTCACATTTTGTTTGTACTGCCGAAACTTTGGTATTTGATCGAGCTCGTTAGTCTTTTGTATTTGTTAAGCATTTTTGGGACGCCGTGATGGCTCCCGTTTGGTAGACATTTGTGTGGTCGTTGTATGCTGCTTCTCTACGCTGTTTGTCTGTTTGTGTACATTGTGTTGTCTGCTAACATGGGCCAGACTGTGTCTACACCTTTGTCTCTAACTTTGAATCATTGGTCAGAGGTAAGCCACTAGGCACATAACCTTTCTTTGTCAGTCAAAAAGGTAAAGTGGCAGTCTTTCTGTGTCTCTAAATGACCTGCTCTCAGAGTGGATTGGCCCCCGGAGGGCTCATTCCATTTACCACTCATTAGCCGAGTGAAAGAGGCCGTTCTCCAGCCTGGCCGTCATGGGCACCCAGATGGGGATTTTAAGAAGACATCGAAGGTCAGTATTCCTTCCCTCAAGCGGGACCGGATCTGTGGAAGTGACCGTTGAGTGTCCGGCACCCCACAGCTCTCCGAGAACGCGGAGTCCCCCCGGCCACGGCTTAGCTACGGCCGAAACTCCAGAGGGATTGTAAGGAACGGGAGGGAAATTAGGAAGGGCAGTTGGCTGAGAGCCTGGAGACCCCCTGAGCTCGCTTTGGCTTCCCGGCGGCCGGACTGCGACCCGAGGATCAGGTCTCTCTCTCAGAGGGACGCCTGGTCACGCTGCCTACTGCTACGCGAGCAGGGCTTAGCTTCGGTCGAGGCTAATATTGGCCCTTCAGGTAAACTCAGACAACTAGGTAGTGGGTAACCTTGAGCGATAGGAGATTTCAAACCCCACTCAGCCCCCAGACTGAGGAGCTTTATTGCTTTCTGCCTTCCTCCTTCTCCCAGGGGCTCCCTCCTCCACTCTTTTGCTCTCCTCATCTCCATTCCTGTACCACTGGCCAGGAGAAAGGGAGAGGGAAATTCCACAGGTCTCTCCACCCCGGGAAAAGCTGTTACCTGTTACCTGTTAACCCTTTCCAACCTGGCAGAAAGTTTTCCGTCTTTGCAGCTTATGGTAGCTCTGGTGCGTCTTAAAGTTTTTTTGTGAAGTATTACTGTTGCTAAGCTTTGATTGCCTGAGGACTAAATCTGGAAAAAAGCTAAAGTTAACTATCTGTTGTAATTGACTGAGTGTCTGCAGTAGTCCTAATTGATCTGGCTTTGGTTAAATTATAGGAGGTTCCCAACACTCTTAGTAAAACGGCACACTTACCCAACCCCATGGTTAGTCCTGCCAGGCCACGGTGTGTGCAGTCTTCCCTGTAAATGGGGGACCACAGCCTTTCTCTGCACTGTATTCTAGTTCATGTGGCCTGCCGCACCCAGGCAGGCATAGCCAAATATCTCTAGGCAGAGCCCCCACCCCAGGGCTGCTTTTTCTCTCCTCTCCTGGAGGAATTTCCAATTCAATACTACTGCTGGCCTTACCTAAGGGAGCCAGAACCTTAAGCCATTAACCCTTACCAACCTGATGGTTTTTTCTCTTTGCAGCTAATAAAAACCTAAACAATGGGTTATTCATCTGAGAGCATTCACCTGTCTCGAAGGTTTCGAAGGTTTCGCGTTTTTCTATTGCCATTAGAGTCTTAATTGGGAAAACTACAATGCAAAGTTGTTTACATTGTTTATCTGTTTTTAATGTCTGAGTGATTACCCAACTGATCAGAAATGTACTAATTTTGGCTAAATGGTTTGACTCTCTGACAGCTTAAATTCTAAACCGAGTCTTCCAACTTTGGGCTTCCAGCCGGATCCCTGGAACTCTCAAAGAATGAGACTCTAAATTTGTTAAAGTAACAGCTGCTTGGGTCAATTCAAATTATATAAAATATATTAAAATGTTATAAATGGTGTCAGACCTATACTGTATTTATGTTTTTGCTTTCCAGCTAAAGTGGTCTTATAAAAATAAGAGTAAATTCTGTGTATACAAGCCTTTATGTTGTTAACTAAAGTAAGCCAATGCAGATTGGTTCAGAAAATTGAGGTAATGCAAACACCCTTCGGTTTGCTCAGTGGCTTGCTTGCTCAGTTTTACATGTCTTTGATATGCTTTAAACTTGTTTCTCTTAATGAGGAAGATCTTTTCAAAGTTGTAAACATACACTAGTGTTTGCTGTCCAGGAGGTGTTATCCTCATGTTACTTAAAAACATAAAAATGTAATTTTAACTTCTATTTCAGATAATGGTGTGGTATTCATTAATAACTCAGTGTCTTAAGACATCTAGGCATCAGTGCTAAGTAAAACTTGGGAAAATATATTATATATACTTTTAACATCTCAAATTTGATAAAAAAAAAAAACTTTGAGTTTGTTAACATGTATTCTCATAGGTTTTCCATACATGACAATTCAAGGCTATGTAAAAGAAACTACGGGTATAAAGTTTCAAAAGGTGTAAACAAGTCATAAAAAGTTTTAAAATGTTTACCTAAAGTTAAAGTCTGATCTTCTGTTATAACAATGGGGTTTAAAAAAAAAAAAAAAAGATGTACTAATGTTAGTAAATATCTAAAAATGGTCTAAATCATAAATCTTGGAATCTGTTTCTGCAAAAACTGTAACGTCTATTTTAACAGTGTTTGCTTATTCGGTTACTCTGCCATTTCTAGAGTTAGGTCCTGTAAGCTCTTTTTTTGACTCTGTTAAATAATCCTAAATTATGTAAACTCTTATATACAAGGTTTTTTTTTATATCTGGTTTATTCGACAACAAGAGACATAAAATTCATGTTAATCCATTGTGTACTCTACTGTCTCTGTTAAGTTATGATTATGCAGAAGATGCTAAAAAACTGGGTTCCAGAAACCCAAGAAAGCGCTAGTGTCCACAGGCTACACGGTAAATACCCGGAAGCCAAAGAATGGCAGAGACCTCTGCCACAATTTCTCCTCTAAGTCAGGCTACAAAGTAAACACTGGTTAAACTGCCAGTTAAATCTAAAAGCCCAAAAAGTCAGGCTAGAGACCCAACTCGCTGCCTCACTTCTCTTTTCTCTTCCAGAAGGGAAGTTACTACTGTTCTGCAGGACTCTCCACTGTGATGTACGGTTTGATCCCCAGACCTTATGTAAGGGATGACTGACCTTTTCTGTAATAATGCCTGGCCACAGTATAGGGCCCCAAACAACAACAACAACAACAAAAAAAAAGGTTAAAGTATAAAATAATATGACAACTAGATCAATTTTTCAGTGTAAAAAGTTACACTGACGACCTCAAAAGTATGCAAGCAGGTCACCACAGTTGATCTTACCTATAGGGTCATAGTTCTCCTCATGGGCACGGTCTTAACTCGCAGGAAAATACTAAGTGTCAGAATTTGCCCATGACCATAGTTTTTCTAGCTCACCCTGATATTTAAAAAAAATCTCCAAAAATCAGGATTGGGTTAAGCACCCCCTTGACTGACATCATAGAGGCTGCCTCCTTGGTCTACTTTATTAGAGACCAAAAAAATGAGGAGCAAGCTAGCAGCAGAGGATAGGCAACAGACCAATCAATGGCTGCTTTACACGGTGATTGCCATCAAGGAGACCCAGCAAGGCCAGTGCACCCCAAATGGCACCTGTTGCTGATATAAGGAGACAGGGCATTGGGCAAGCAGCTGTCGTGACAGCAAATGCCTTCTGTCAGCCCTGCCAAGAGCACGGCCACTGGACACGGAACTGCCCTGGGTGTCGAAGGACTCCTGGTTCAGAACCGCTGACCCTGTGGCCCCGAGCTAAAAAGCCTTTGGCTCTGCCCAGCCTCTGCCCAGCTTCCAGCTCCAGCCACTGCTATTGAGGGGATGGCCTAGGGTCAGTAAAACGCAAGTTGCCTATTTCCATCAGCCTCCTATTCAGCTCTCCTCCTAGTGCATCCATGTAATGCAAGTCAACAGGGTGCCTCCCTTAAAGGAGATTTGCATCTCTTTCAATTCTCTTCCAGCACCCCATGGACAGGTCTGGGCCTCACACACCCAGCCAGGCCTTAAAAGTCTATCCAATAACATTAAGCTTAGAAAGCCCTCCCTGCCAGTTCCTAAAAACAGGGCTTTCGGTAACAGCTAACTCAGATAGCCCTACACCAATTTGAACAGGTCCTCACTGAGGACTTAAAGGGCCTATCTCTTAAGGGGTGTGCACAATAATCCATAATATAAATGGTTAAATGTAAATAATTCATTAGTCTGTCCTTTTCCCAGCCTGAGACTCTAGTCTTGTACATTGACTTAACTTCCTAGCAAAACTGGCTACTAAATATCAAAAAAAAAAAAAAAAAAATTGTCTCTGGGTCAATCAGACTAGACAGGCACAAACCCAGATTTGTACTTTTCCTGGAAAAAGCCAAACAGCTCCAGGACCAGGCCAAGCAGAGCTGGGATTTCTGGCCTGACATCTGGTCATGGAAATCCTGGCTATTTCCTCTCCTTGGCCCGCTAACTTCTGCAATCTTGATGCTTCTCTTTGCACCGTGTGTTTTTAATGCCCTTGTTCGTTTTGTCTCTAACAGACTAAAAGCTGTTGAACTCCAAATGGTCATCAGGCAAGACTTCCAGCCCATTCCACTGGACGACTTGAGCAGCCCTCTGGACCGAGCAACACAGTCTTTCCAAGGCCACTGTTGCACACCATAAGACAGGTAGCAAGAGGAAATACCCAAATCCCCCTCGACGCCCACATGCCAGCTTCGAAGAAGTTACAGAAAACGGAACTCCATCCATAATCCCAAAGAAGAATTTTGGGTATTACCTCTTGAGGGGAAAATATTAGGCAGAAAGTCAGTTATGAGCTTATGTGTGTGTGACATAAAGGCCTAATGTGTCCAGCATATGCATCTGCATCTCAGTCATCCTGACAATGTTTCACGGGCAGCCTGGCCTTTGCATCCTGCCCTGCCCCCTTCTACCTGATAACCTGCCAGGTGGAGATGCCCGCCCCTTCTGCCTGACAAATCTTCCACAATCTCCCAGATGCAGCCCAGTATCTGCATTTCAGTATTACAGAACAGGCGGGGGGTTAAATCTCATTTTCATGGGGGTGGGTTATGCGCGGCCCTAAAAAAAAAAAAAAAATGTTGTTTTTATGTCAACTAAACTGAGGTGGTTAGAAACTCCATGGCCAAACTCAAAAAACGACTGAAAAAACGGCAACGGGAGAGGGAAACTCAACAGGGATGGTTTGAGTCATAGTTCGGCCGGTCCCCGTGGCTTACTACTCTACTGTCAGCCCTAACAGGACCCTTAATTGTTCTACTCCTAATTGTAACCATAGGACCTTGTATGTTAAATAGACTCATCACCTTCGTGTGGAAACAAGTTAAAAATGTTAAACTCATGGTTGTAAGACAACAATATGTCACATTAAAAGAGACAAAAACGAATAATCTCTAAGATTAGAGATCCTCACAACAAGGAGTGGGGAATGAAGAGTTAAAATTGTATATGTATGGGTGTCAAAAGTTAAGCTTAAGCTTACAGGTTTAAAAACCTTCCTGGTGCAGCTGTGAAAATAAGACAGAGTAAAGTAGCACCTTGACAGTAGGGACTCCATTTTGGAGCACTTGAGACTGCATTCTGGGAAAGCACCCCCCCACCGTGAGACTCTGGTCTGAAACTATGATCTCAAATAGTCGGACAATAGCAGTGCACTACATCACCCTTGGCAACGCACAAAAACCCCCTAGCATGATTGCTCAAGCTTAAAAGTAGAAAGGTTGCACCTGGGTTACCTGGGCTAATAATGAAGATGTGATTTGTCTATGTCTTAAAATCATAATTGCTGATTGTAAGATTTTAGCAACCGCTTAGCAACCATGTATTCTCTCCCCCCTCCCGATTTTGCGGTTTTTGCCTTTATAAACCCTATGCTGTAGTTCCTCACTGCTCCTCTGTCCTTGTCAGAGGGCCCCAACATGTTGGATCAATAAATTTAACCCTTTGCTGGTTGCATGAGAGAAAAAGTCTCTTGGAGTCGTTCCTCGGGCGGTGGGCTTTTTTTTTAGACCCTAACAAATGAATGGTGAGCCAGTTCTATTGTCATAAATGCACCTTCCTTTTCATTTCACACAACTCTAAAATTAAAAATAAAGCCACAATCCATGTACCTCTAGAAACCACACTGTAATTTGTGAGCTGAACCAGTGACAACATTTAGCAGATAGCTAAAAGGTAGGGGACATTTAATTCTATCATGACATAAGATATTTTATTTCTGTCCCATGCCCCCATCCAGCCTGAACCTCCTTGATTCTAAAAACAAGGGAGGAATGACAAAAATATTACACTAATTACACTGATTGCAAAAACGGGCACACCTTGACTTTATTGTTTCCAAAGTGCTTTCACCAACTGGAAAGTCAGTGTTGTTCTCCTTCTATATACACAAAAACCAAGGTTAAATTACAGAGAGCCCAAGATGACACTAAAAGTCCTTGCCCTGAATTCTTCAAATTTAGGGTAATGCCAGATAAAACAAGCAAAGCAGGCAAGCAGCACTGAGCGAGGAAGCTGAAAGCCACTGGCCTGCCTGAAGGGGTTGAAGTCAAAGGTGGGCTTTTGGGTAGAGGAGATTAGGGACTGGACTCAGACCGCCAGATATTCATGACAGTGGACCAAAGAAAGTTGTTGCTGACAATCACTGGGGCTTATGACTTATTGGGTCTCCACATCTACAGGAGTGAAAGGATACTGACCCAACCTTACCACCAGAACAGAGCCAAGCCACGGGCTGGTTCAGTGAGGGAAGCCCCAGTACCAACACACAGACGTACCACCATTGTGGATACTGTGCGGGACTGCAGGCCTTGGCAGGCAGGGTTAAAGTTGCTGTAAGATCAACAGAGAGGTGAGATAAGTGTTGGGGACAGACAAGGAGAAGAAAAGAGAACTTAAATAAGGGTGAGTTTTGAAACCAAAATTTCAACAGAAATGAAGGAATCTTATCCTAAGTTAGACAGAAAACTAACAACTAGATGTTTATGCACCTCTAGACACAATTAAAATAACAGAACAAACCAAAAGACTTAAAAGCAGATATGTTCAATGTTCTCAAAAAGATTTTAAAAATTTAATACCTTGGAAATGAAAACATATCTTCACTGAAATAAACTTAAATAATGGGGAAGACACCAGGATGAAGGAATTGTTATATCTACTTCTGAGGAACTAATCTTGAATGTAGCTCTGAGATACAAGTGTGTGTGTGTGTGTGTCTATAATTAATAGATTATACACACACACACAGACACACACACACACAGACACACACACACACACACACATACACACACAGAGTTAGGAGACCAGGAGAATAGATTTAAAAATTCTAATATATGTCTAGTAGGAGTCAGAAGGAAATGAGGGGAAGATGGATAATGAAATTTAATATATAAGAGCTGGCAATTATCCAGAATGAATTAAAGACAGGAATCCACACAGGGAGTACTCTCAGAGAACTAAGTAGAATAAATTTTTATAAAGATTTATTTTATTTATTTATTTTAAAGGCAGAGCAGGCCCTGGCACTGCGGTGCAGTGGGTTAGTCATCCACCTGCAGTGCCGTCATCCCAGATGGGTGCCGGTTCTAGTCCTGGCTGCTCATCTTCCAATCCAGCTCTCTGCTATGGCCTGAGAAAGCAGTGGAAGATGGCTTAAGTCTTTGGACCCCTGCACCCATGTGGGAGACCAGAGGAAGCTCCTGACTCCTGGCTTCAGATTGGCGCAGCTCCGGCCATTGCGGCCATTTGAACCACTGGATGGAAGACCTTTCTGTCTCTCCCTCTCACTGTAACTCTGCCTCTCAAATAAATAAATAAAATCTTTAAAAAAAAAAAAAGGCAGAGAAACAGAGATGGAGGGAAGAAGAGGGAGAGTGCAAGAAAGAAGGAAATGGAGAGGGAGAGATCTTGCATCTGTTGGTTCATTCCCCACATGGCTGCAATAACCATGCCTGGGTCAGGCAGAAGCCAGGAGCCAGTAACTCCATCCTGGTCTCCAACATGGGTGGCAGGACCCAAGCACTGGAGCCATCATCTGCTGCCTTCCTAGGCATATAAGCAGGATGCTGGATCGAAAGCAGAGCAGCTGGGACTTGAACCAATACTCTGATGCGGGATGCCAGTGTTGCAAGTGGCAGCTTAAACTGCTGTGTAACATGGTGTACCCAACAGAGTAAACTTTCAACTTCACACCAGTAGAAAAAAAATAGTTACTTTCAGAGCAACAAGAAACAGTCTTCTAACAGCTATTTTAACAAAAATAGATGGCTGAAGGCAATGACTGATAGAGCTTCAAAGTGGAAAGGGAAATAGGATCTATACCTACCTTAGTCATCATTCAAACTGCGAAGAAAATGAAGACATTTCTAGACACAGGGAAGAGAGTTTACCATTCATAGCTCATCAGTGGATTTGAAACCAAAATCAAACAAAACATAAAGGCTAACAATTGATAACCTATGAGGTAATGAATAAGAAAATATCTAAAATGATTCACTGAAGTAAAATACAAGAGATGATAGGAATGAGGTAATGTAGGGTGAGAAGACAGAATGTGCCTACTAAGTTTAAAAATGATAAGGTCTCTGCCTTTTTCAAAAAGATAAAAGATCCTGAACAATGCTCTTTACTGGAAGACTTTACATTTTATATACAAGAAAACTGCAAGCTATCACTTCCAAGGTAGCAGAGAATTTTTTTTTTAAAGTGAAAAAACTATCAAGTCAAGAGAAGACAAGAAATAAGAACAAAAAAGAAAAGATAAAGTATGGTAATCAAGAAACAAATATATCATGTCCTCCTCTCATGTCAGACATAAATCTAAAAATATCAGTAATCACAATATACGTAAACAGATCCCACTCACCTACTGAAAATGAAGATACCAATAACCACAGCTTGTTTTCTGTGCTCTGATTTCTGCTAAGACTATTAGCATATTTGGGGGACCTGATGAAATGTAGCTGAGTGTTCAAATGGACAATGTTTCAAGTGTTTACGGCCTTAACAATGATTTTCAATCTGAAGCTAAATAAGAAGAAAACTCAATAATTTGAAACCAGCAGGAAAGGAGTCAAAAACACTGGGACTATGTATAAATGCATTTTTTTTTATGAAGAGTTGCATTCAGCTCTAAAGAGACAAGAAAAGACACCAGCACCTGAACATAACTCTGCTAATTCTTTTTTTCCAGTGTAGTCTGTGTTCTCTTATCACAGCTTGAGACAATACACCAGACACCCCCTTGCATGTTACAGATTCATCACACTACCTTGAATTATTGAAAACCAACTGCTGATGCTGACTGCATGAAGCCCCTGGATGAAGCTACAGAAATTCTTCCCTGCTGCCCCAACATAATCGCTCCTTGGTGACCATCATTCTGAGCTTCTAAGCCACAAAGAAGTAACCTGCTGATTTCTAAGAGAAGGCAAATTGGATGACAGTTTTTCTCTTTGGGCTAACTTAATCTACAAGCTCGCACACTGCTATGAATCCTTTAACTACTGAAACTTGGAGTCAGTGGGTTTTAGACTCGCACACTGCTATGAATCCTTTAACTACTGGAACTTGGAGTCAGTGGGTTTTAGACTCGCACACTGCTATGAATCCTTTAACTACTGGAACTTGGAGTCAGTGGGTTTTAGAGCTGGAGGAATGAAAACACAGGGGCTTACACAGATCTCATCGGAGCCAAGTCCAAAGCCCAAACCTATCTTCCACCCCCACACAAGGACTTCTCCCCATTGTGCCACTTGCGAGGAGCTCCAATAACTTCATCCTTGTTCCTCACGATTCCTTTGGCTCCAGCACCTTTTCTATTCCAAATCTGTCCCCTTGCACTGAAGAGATGAGTCCCTACCAGGAGGGCTCACCAGAGGTTCTCAATGAAGCTTAGGAGAGTTTCACCTTCTAATCCATCACTGTCTAGAGGCTGGCATCCTTCCTAGGTGTTGTTTCCCAATCTAGTCAGCAAAGCTCCTGAGAACAAAACAGCAACTCCTTCCATGAGCAATTGAGTTCAGGTATCTGGATACCATTTTGCTTATAAAAGCAGACTTTAGCCTCCTTTCTAAGAAAGTGAGACTACTGTCAGGAAGTTGCTTGACTGAACACAGCAAGTTCAGAATGTGGGAAGCGACAAAGTCCTCTGGTTAACAGCTCCAGGCAAGGGAAGAGGCTCACATGTTACAAAGTTTTCTTGGAGTAACAATACTTGTAAACAAAGTACAAACACAAAACCACTGGGAAATTCCTAAGCCACACATGTTTCCATGTAGACCACCAACCAGAGTCAAAACCAAAGGGTGAAACGGAAGTGGAAGAGGCTGGAGGGAGGACAGGGAAAGAAGGAGCAAGGGCAAAAACAAAGCGATGCCAGAGAACATTGTAAGCTTCATCCACACAGTCCATCTTTACTTCCTACACATGAAAGAGGGAGGTGCCAAGGGTCAGGCGACTCCCTCACTCCCTCAATCCTGACCCTTCCTGTGGTTGGTTGGGAAGATCTTGTGGCACAGACTCCATTCTCCTGGAGAACATCAAAACAAACAAACAAAAGCAACACAAAGGACACAATCTGGCTTTATGTATGCTTTTCTTCCATTAAACACTTTCAAGATGTTCAAAAGAAATAAAGACCTGTTCCATTTAAAAAAAAAAAAAGTTATATTATTCAGCCTGGGTGAATAAATTGGGAACATCTGGAAGTAGACAAAATGACTCTGTGTTCCTCTACATTGAAAGGAACTTTAAAAACACACACAAGGGTACTTCCAAAAGTTCACAGAAAATGAAATTAAAAGATCTGTTTATTTTGGTGCAAAATAAATTTGAAAGACATGCATACAAGGGGTCTTCAAAGAGTTCATGGAAAATGCGTATTATGGAAAAACTATGCTTGAATTTCAGTATTTTTGCATCAAAATACATTTTTCTTTTAATTCTATTGTCCAAGAACTTTTTGAAATATCCTTAGACACAGTTTAATCCAATCATCGCTTGGTATAGGTAAAGAAATTGGGACCTAGAAAGGTTACCTGACTAGACTGGGGTCACAAGTGCAGTTGGTAGCAGATTTGAGACTGGACCCTTTCTGTTCTCAACTAGCATGAGGGACTACTCTACTACATCAGACTTGCCAGGAGGAGAGAAGACCTCAGAGGCTGGACACCCCTGAAGGAAAGAGGAAGTCCAGACACTGGGGGACAGAGGATGCTGGGTGTTCACACCAAATGGCAAAAAGATGAGTTGCAGAGGTCACCAACATCTGAATTCTACAAATCATCTGAGTGTAAAGAGTGGATATGGCAGAAAAAAAAATAAATAAATAAAAGAAAAAGTGCAAACTTCAGGACAATCCACTTTAGTGCAACAGATGGTAGTGTCAAGTTCAGTTTAATAAGGAACAGTGAAGAAAAGAGGAAAATATGAGTCATTAAGCTATTTGAGCTAGTGATTAAGAATTTGTCATAAATTAAAAACTTTTCATTTCTCATTTTAGTGGGGCATAGTCCACTGTCATGTGAGTGTCTGTTACAGTTTGATTCTTGAAAACCTTTATCAGAAACTTTGGGTGCCTGTTGTAATGTGGATTCTGAGGTTTTACTTGGGAGTTATTGAATCAGAATCTCTCAGCTGTCACAGGGCAATCTGAATTTTAAATGAGCTTCCCATGTGCACTGACATTTAAGAAGCAGTCTCATTGATAATCACATCATCACAGAATTAGACAAAACCTATCTGTACTCCACTGCTGCCCACCTCCATTTCTGGGTAACTGATACTGTGCAGAGATGATGAGTGCACTCAAATCGCAAGGTGACCCAGAGCCTGTGTGCCTCTGACACCAGGTCTCCTCTCCCTACCATGCCATGAAGGGCAGATGGACTGAACTGGACAGACAGCAGTGGGTTCAACTTTAGGATTCTGTTATTTTTAGACTAAACGGGAAAATAAATATTGCTTTGCTAATAAAAAACATATCACATTTTTCTATCAATGGCAAGTGTTTCCTTGAGAATAAGGAAAATGTTATTAATAAGCAGCAAATAAAACAAGAGACAAAATTGTGGATTTAGTAGGCTACACCTCATTCCTGCTTCTCTCAATAACGCCAATGCCAGAGCACCCCCATTCACATCAGACTTCCCCTACCATGTGCTCCAGAAGGTACGGATACTGCCCAGCTTTGTCCACAACTTTGACTCCTTGGCAGGGGTAGTGATGTCTGAGCATCAGGGCTCCCGTGGGACTCTGAGCAGGAAAAGCAGCCTCCTGAAAGGAGTGACTGGGCAGCAATGTGGGCTGGTAAATGTCCCATTCCCCAGGCTCTCTGCCTTGTCTCATTCTTCATGTTCTCCCCAGAGGACGGCAGAACAGTAGAGTTCGATATGAAAGAAGACAGAGCAAGGGACAATTCAGACTAGAGAACTGTATTCAACTGATTCCCCAAAACACGGAATGCACCGCAGGGCAAAAGGGAACGAAGGCAGCAACATCATTTCACACTCAAATGGCACTTCTCAGAAATCTGTTTGGAGCAGTAATCACTACCGCTCTGTTTGGAGCAGTAATCACTACCTGGAGACTGGATTCTGTAAATATAATGACTAGCACTCAATTCCCGACTGTCTCTATCCATTGAAGGCAAAGGCTTAGGTGGACAGAATGAAGGCAGACACACCAGGGGACTAGTGGGTGGCAAAACTACTCCCTTCTCAATTCCCTGGGTTGTACCCGTATTGAGCAGAAGGGCTCAGTAAAAAGTCCGGGGAGTGCCATCCCGATTCCGTGCAGCTCTAGCTGCCTCCTGATGACGTCTGTAGCAGCCCTGGGACATATGGAATTGTTTTCAGCCTCCCTCCTCTCCCATTCTCACCAAGCAACACGACCCTCCCATGTAGAGTCCCCCAGGCCTCTGGACAGTTTCTGGGAAGGCTGTCTTCACACCAGAAGAATAAACAGAGGAAAAAGCACAATGCTGCCATCATCATCTTTTTTCCTTTTCTTTTCTTTCTTTTTTTTTTTTTTTTTTTTTGAGAACCACAGGTGGAAAATGTTTTATACTTGCATGCAGTGGAGGACATCTTCATTATGGAGTAGAAAGCCTAAATAAAAAGAACAGAACCCAGTGGTGGAAACAAACCCGTCAAAAACAGCACATACAAGAAGCTGTTGTTGATTAGGGCATCTGAACTGGGGACCTTGAGAAGCTGAGCCATTTCACAGAAAAAGTGGGGCATTTCAGTGCCAATAGAGAAGATCAATTGTGTCATGAGTAAAATGTGGACCAGGCTAAACCACAAAGTGGTGAACCAACTCACATGAAACAGGACGTGGAAGCAGGGGTTTATGGTAACTGTGTAGTTCAATGGTTGGCAGATGGCCACAAACCAGTAAGAGGTCTTTGCGGTCAGGAATAAATGTTCTGTTCCAACAAAATTCTTTAAAAAATACACCTGAGTGAGATATCCTCTGTAGTACATATCTTTGCTGTGTCTGGATGTTCACCAGCATTTTGGGGACTGTAGTAGAGGTTAAACAGATGTCAACAAAGGACAAATTGCAGAGGAAGAAACACATGAAGCTGTGGAGGTAGAAGTCAGAGCTGATGGTCAGGATGATGAGCAGTTTCCCAAACATGGTGACTAGCTAGTTGGGCAATTTTCACTGATGTGCAATCTGTGTGGGGGTTGAGTGTGTGCACCCACACATTAAAAACACAGATGGACTTTCAAATGTCAACAGTGGGGGCCAGCCCTGTGGAGTAGTGGGTTAAGTCATCACCAGTGATGCCAGCATCCCATATGGGTGCAAGTTTGAATCTTCAAGTCCCTGCTGCTCCACTTCCAATCCAGCTCCCAGCTAATGGCCTGGGAAAAGCAGCAAAAGATGGCCCAAGAATCTAGGCCGCCTGCCACCCATGTGGGAAACTTGGATGAAGCTTCTGGCTCCTGGTTTTGGACTAGCCCAGCCCCAGGCATTGTGGCCATCTGGGGAGTGAACCAGCAGATGGAAGACTCTTTCCCTTTCTCTCTCTCTGTAACCCTTTCAAATACATAAATAAATCTCTAAAAAAATACACAAAATGTCCATATTGGTTATTCCTAGTGATTTTAATTTTCTTTATACTTTTTCCAATTTTAAATATGAATGTAATGTGTTTTTATAACCATGGGGAAGTTCCTTTAAGAAGTAACAATGGCGAGGCCAGCACTGTGGCGTAGTGGGTAAAGGCGCAGCCTACAGTGCCAGCATCCCATAGGGGCGCCAGTTCGAGTCCTGGCTGCTCCATTTCCGATCCAGATCTCTGCTATGGCCTGGGAAAGCAGTAGAAAATGGCCCAAGCCCTTGGGCCCCTGCACCTGCGTGGGAGACCCAGAAGAAGCTCCTGGCTCCTGGCTTCAGATCAGCACAGCTCCAGCCATTGTGGCCAATTGGGGGGTGAACCAGTGAATGGAAGACCTCTCTCTCTCTCTCTCTCTCTCCCTCTCCCTCTCCCTCTCCCTCTCCCTCTCCCTCTCTCTTACCTCCCACTCTCTCACTTTCTCACTGCCTCTCCTTCTTTCTGTATATCTCTTACAAATAAATAAATAAATCTTTAAAAAAAAAACAGAAATAATAATGGCTACAATTTACCAGATGAGCATGGCATGTAGAAGAGAGATGCGATCATTTCTCTGGCACAATCACAAAAAGTCAGTAGAAAGAAAGGATGTAGAGATAAAAACTCCACTTCTCTATAATTCGTTGCTACTACTCACATGTAAAATTCCCAGGCCTTTGCCTACCTAGCTCTAGGGACACCCATAAATCATTAAAAAAAAAAAAAAAAAAGGCTCTTAAGTTTAAACCACAGTGTCAAACTTCTTTACCACCAATGTGTCCCACCTGGAATGGCAGCAAATGGCAGACAAAACCAAACTTCATGTGTTATTCTGTTTAATTCAAATATTAACAAATAGTGAAAATGTAGCTGAAGAACTATTTGTGAAATTATCACTTTGTAATAATTGAGAAATTGGATATATGGTTTTGTTTGTTTGTTTTACAGGCAGAATGGACAGTGAGAGAGACAGAGAGAAAGGTCTTCCTTTTTCCATTAGTTCACCCTCTAATGGCCACTGCAGCCGGTGAACCATGCCGATCCGAAGCCAGGAGCCAAGTGCTTCTCCTGGTCTCCCAAGCACTTGGGCCATCCTCCACTGCACTCCCAGGTCACAGCAGAGAGCTAGACTGGAAAAGGAGCAACTGGGACAGAATCCGGCGCCCTGACTGGGACCAGAACCCGGTGTGCCGGCGCCACAGGTGGAAGATTAGCCTATTGAGCCGTGGCGCCAGCCAAGGATATATGGTTTGTACATCATGCAAATGATAAACTGAAGTATCCATGGATTTCTCAAAGTTAATATCAAACTATAGGGGCCAGTGCTGTGGCGCACTAGGTTAATCCTCCACCTGTGGCACCGGCATTCCACATGGGTGCCGGTTCTAGTCCTGGTTGCTCCTCTTCCAATTCCACTCTCTGCTGTGGCCTGGGAAAGCAGTAGAAGAAGATGGCCTAAGTGCTTGGGCCCCTGCACCCACATGGGATACCAGGAAGAAGCACCTGGTTCCTGGCTTCGGATCAGCACAGCTCCGGCCACTGCAGCCATTTGGGGAGTGAACCTTTCTCTCTGTCTCTCTCTCTCAATGTCTGTAATTCTACCTGTCAAATAAATAAATAAAATCTTTAAAAAATATATCAAACTATATACCAATATCATAATCAATCACGATTTCCTTGCCTAGAGTAGTTTATGGGCCTCTTATTCCAAGTGCTTCAATTGCTTCACCCTTCCACACTAAAGAGTGTGTCACTTCAAATCGATCTAGAACTAGGGAAATATCCCTGGCCAACTTAAGATTTTCAGGCAGCAATACATCAAGTCTACAAAGTTTTTTGTCTTTTCTTTTCTACATATTTCACCATTTTGTTAAAACACACAGTATAAACATAAACCTGCAATTTGTTGAAACTCAACTTATTTGCCAGGATCCACAGTGCTTTGGAATGTTACTCCTACCTCTGCCAGGGGTAAAAGCTGTGCTTCCCTAAAGGATGATAATAAAGGGATACCACTGCTGCCAGATACTAAAAATTAAATATACAAAACCCAAGACTGTCAAAGAAGGGCTTTTGGCTTTCTTTGGTATAACTGTCATGTGATAGAATAATAGACTCAGAATCAGAAGACCTGGGATTGCAAATAGTCTTGTATTTCAGTAGTTACATAAATTTGTACACATTCTTTCTTTACCTCTAAAATGAGAGTGGATATGAGGATTCAGAAAAGGCTAATGTTTGTGAAAATATTCAATTCAAAATTGCTTTAAAAGACAGCAATATATATGACTGGGGGAGGGTCAGGGGGAAGCTTCAAATTTAAGGCCCTAGAAAATTCCATCCAGAGTGGGATGGCCAGGAGCAGCTGGGAGGAGCTGGACTTGGAGTTAATGAGGTAAAGTGTGGGACTGAACAAAAAAGGTTTCCTCAGGTCAGGGATCGAGGCTGTGGAACACTCCATCTGTGTCTCTCAGTTAAGTATCATTTCCAAGGGAGACTTCTCTTGGACATTCTCCGTAGGAGTCAAGCCATAAATTAGGAGAGAGGCAGAATCTAACCAGAAGGCTCAATATACCAACAGAGCCATGTTACTACCCAGATGCACAGTTTTTAGGGTGGATGAGATTTAACTGAAATAAAAGTGGAAGCAGGTGCCAGGTGGGGAGCAAAGCTCAGTCAGGTGCCTTCTCACCAAATTCCAAGGAACTCCAAAGGAAGATCTCATTCCTATTGCACCTTTCTGTCTATGGTGGCCCTCACCAGAAGGAGAACCATTTAGTCACTAAAGGAACAAACAATCTTATTTACAATCCACCTGTCAAACTGCACCACCACTTTTACAGAGATAAATAAGACTGCCTCTAGGGTCGGCACTGTGGCACAGTGGGTAGAGCTGCTGGCTGTGACACTGACGTGCCACCTGAGCACTGGTTCAAGTCCCGGGGGCTCCACTTCTGATCCAGCGCCATGCTAATAGGCCTGGGAAAGCAGAAGAAGATGGCCCAAGCATTGGGGCCTTTATACCCACATGGGAGACCCAGATGGAGTTCTGGGCTCCTGGCTTTAGCCTGGCCCAGCCTTGGCCATTGTGCCCATTTGGGGAGTAAACCTCTTCATGTGTGTGTCTGCCTTTCACATAAATAAATAAATCTTTAATTAAAAAAAAAAACTGCCACTAAGAACACACACTAGCACACTCTGCCTTGGTCATCCAAATCTGAAGATATAACATAAAACAGTCTATCCCCATTTGTATTCTACAAAACACTAATCCCATAGAATGCACCAAGAAAAAGTCTACCTGATATCATGTGCATTTGGGAAATAATATTTACTATATTTTTCAACTAAGAAGGTCACATTGCCCTTTAAGTACATGAAAAAGCTCGAAAAAGGCCTGCAGTGCAGCAGGTAAAGCCACCACCTGCAGTGCTGGCATCCCATATGCTTGTGAGTTTGTGTCCTCGCTGCTCTGCTTCTGATCTGGCTTGCTGCTAATGGCCTGGGAAAGGTGCAGAAGATGCCCAAGTGTTTAGGCCCCTGCCACCCACATGGGAGACCTGAAAGAAGCTCCTGGCTCCTGGCTTCGGCCTAGCCTAGCCCCAGCCATTGAGGCTTTCTGGGACTGAACCAATGGATGGAAGATGTCTCTCTCTGTCTCTCCCTTTCTCGCTATCTCTCTTTCTCTGTAACTCTGATTTTCAAAAAAATAAATACTTGTTTTAGAAATTAAAAAAATAAAAAGTAATCGTTTAAAACATATAACTTCATTTAATCAAACTTATTAAGAGGCAATATGGTTTACTGGCTATGAATGGGGGATTCTAGAGCCATGCTTTTTATCTCACATTCCTTCCCTTGCTAGTTGAGTGAGCTTGGGAAAGTTCTTCTCTCTTGCTCAGTTTCTTTATCTGAAATGGGAATAGCTGTCCTGAAAATGAAATGAAGAATACCTGGAATACAGACAGCCTCTAATAAATACTAGCTATTATGATTTATATCTGATGATTAATAAACATTTTTATAACACCTATTCACATTCTAAAGAACCTGTGTCCCATGGAATAGAGAAATGCTAGTATAGAAAAATCCTCTCTCTACTTGAAGAGAAATCTGTCTCTTCTATAGCACAAAAAGAACACAGCAAGAAATCAGTTTCAATCCCCAGTAGCAACTTATTCTTCCCAGGTGTGTTTCCTTCTCTACAAAAATAAGATCATTAGACTAGTTAGTCCCTCTAGCTATGACAGGCTAAGATTCTAGCAAAAAGGCACAGTTCCATTAAAACCAGCAGCTCTTGCCCAGTCCTGGCTCCAACTGACTGACTGCTCTTATGGTGCCACCTCGCAGATACCTAATCATGGCAGGGCTTCATGTTAGCAGCTTGCTGGCTGCTGCCCAGCAAGATGGATATGGAAATGTTCCTGTGCCACCTCATCCCACAGCCCTAAGCAGGCAGAGTAGAATAAATGAGGAGTAGTAATGGCAGCAGCAAGCTACAATCTGCCTGTTCCACAGGACCCCCTCTGTGCACCTCCTTACCATCTGCCAAAGCTGGGCCATTGTTCTTATTTCCCCTACTGTGGTTTTCAGTGCCTACTGGGAGCCCAGTCTAGTATGCTGGTTACTCTACAGGTCTGATTATTACTAGCTTGCTCTGTGGGCTGACTTCTTTTTACGTCTTTGTATGAGGTTTCAGGTTAAAACTCAAATGTAGATATGGATCTGTGCTCAATCTTCTTGGCAAACTCTGTATGTTGAGTGCAGCACTGTCCCAGCTGAAGGAGGGCCACTGCTTCTGTTCCTGAGCACAAGCTTCTGCTATGCTTCCCTTCGCACAGTCTTTCAGATCCCCATATTGTCAAATGGCCCTTCCACTCTTCATTCTACTTATGTATCCACTCACTCACTTGGCCGATATTTATTACCTACTTCTTATAACCAGGCCCTGTCCAAACGCCACTGATGCAACGTTGAACAAAAACAGACATTCACCCTGATCTCACTCAACAAACACTGCAGTAGATGATAAAGACAAGATCATTTTAAAGAGTGGAAAGTGCTATGAGGAAAACAAAATGAGGTGAGGTTACAGTGTAATGATGATGGGCAGAAAGGGACTTGGTGGAAGGCTCATGTTAGGCCTCTCAGGGGAGAGGACAACTGAGATGAGACCTAAAAGACTAGAAAGAGCCAGCTGTGCAGAGACCTGGTGCAGACTACTGTCCCAGTGGTAGAGAGAACAGCAGCCAGTGCACAGACACTATGGCCAGAACCAGCTGTTGTTCAGGAGGGGAAAACAGAACCAGTGGATCTGCAGCAGAGTGAGTAAAAGGGAGGAGATGAGGTCAGAAAGGGATGCAGGGCCAGATGATACCACAGCTGAATAGGCCAGGATAAGGAGTTGGGATTCCAAGCAAAAATTTTAAGCATGGAGTGGTAATAAATGATAAATCCACCCCAACAACTACAGCATATATATGCTTAGCGCTATGTCCGCAATTCTCAACCAAATCCTACATCCTGTTTGCTGATAATCACATCAGGGATAATAAGGTACTGTAACAGTGGAAGCTAAAATTACAACACTACCACCAAAAGATATCCCTATTGGCTTGAGAGAAATGTTACAGTATAATTTAAGAAGCTAGAGTCTCATATATGTTAATGGCTCTAATTAATAAGATAAATCCTTCCCTTCGGGATTTGGCAGTGATAGCAGCTCAAGGAGGAGTAGCACTTGAATCCTAAAATAACAGTATTACAGAAAAAGCAACATTGCTCACAGTGACTGACTTGGCCTGGAAAGTAAGAGAATTGGAAATGTAAAGATGGTATCAAGTGTCACTCTATTATTTTACTGCTCTTGCCAATACCACTCTCCAAAATGCATCTAAAAGTGAGTTTCCAATTAGAAGAATAAATTCTGAACACACCCGATTAGCGACCCCTTTCCTTTCCACTGTACTACGTGATTAAGTAGCGTTACAAAGGCAAAAATGCCAAGCAGCGCTTTCTAATCCTGGCAGACACAATCAGTGTTTTCATCAGCCCCGTATCCTTGGGGCGAAGGCCTGCCTAGAGAAGCCGATGTCTGGGATGTTCCTGATAAAAAGTCACCTTTCCAAGTGTAAGAGCAGTGAGAAAACTTTGGCAGGCAGTGTTCCTAACATTCTGCCACGTTTCTTTAGACCTGTGAAATCTGGAGAGTGTACGTGCTCCTGACAATAATATTCAGCAAATGGACTGACACCGGATGAAGTACAACCAGCAATAGAGAGGGACATACAGTCATTAATAGCCAGATGGCGTGAAGCACTCCTCTGAGAGCACACAAATGCCACCAATAGCAGGCCAGGCTCTCAGGCACCCAGGTTTATGTGACAATGCAAGAACAACCTGCAGGAGAGCAAGGCCTCCTTCCTCCCAGGGAGATGAAATGCAGATTGGTCCTCTCAAATCCTCCACACTCAGTTTTGATTACTCTTTTATATTCGATCTTTTTGAGATCTGTGTTGAGGCTACTTCGTAATAAAATTATTATCTCCTTATATCACGCATGGATGACTGTCCTATCTGCACTAATAGGCCATAAAATCCTCGAAGTCAGAGTCATCTCTCTTGCTCCTCACTCACCCAGCATATAAAAGTTTCAAACAGTACCCAAGGGAGGGAGTGAAATAAAAAATAACTGCCTTCCAGCTTTGCTTCCCAAAGATAACTACTGTTAAATTTCTTGTATCTCCCTCCATAAAAGTTTGTGAGTATATACAAACTTTTGTGTCATTCTATGTTCAATCCATTGAGGAGAATTTAGAAGAAATGTAGACTGATAAACAGAATTTTAAATCAATCCTGGTTTAAGGCAGTAGACAACAAATAAAGAAATAATAAATGATCACAAAATAGAGACGGTGGAGGGGGCAGGCGAGGCAGACATTCCAAGGTAGACATAATCTGAAATAACAACAAATACAAGTACACATACTAAGGCCAAAGACTGAATTTTGCTCGAATGCCCAAGGCCATGAAACAAGAAAAAAGTCACAGATTCAATCTATGCAATTTCCAAGAGGGTAGGCAAGTAAATCGGTTTGGAAAAGTTATTTTTAATGAATTTCCTGAGTTATAATTCACAGGAAAATCTACATGTCTTGCTTTACCACATCACAAAGGTGCACCAAGCAGTACACACTGCTAAAGTTGGTTAGGATACATCAGCAATCCTCCAGCTGTAGAACCTCTGGTTTACTCATTTTCCAGGAGTGCATGTGGCTTTCCCACAAGCATCAGAGTGCTCATGAGTATTTCCCCATTGTCAGGAGTCATATATGTTTTCCATTACAGTCAGTCGCTACCGGATCACAACTTCAGCCACTAGTTAACATCTTCAATTGCAGTGGCCACCTCATATGACAATCAGCCGATGATCAGGAAACGGTCTTGTTGCTGATCATCCTGCTGGCCAGTCTACATCAGCACTGAGTTGTATCACAGGCAAAAATAAATATCCCAGGGAAAGGGGAAGTGATAGGAGAGGAACTAAAGGCAGGGAAATGGGGCTGAGTGGAGAGGACACTGTCCATGCTCAACATCTACTTGGCAATCTGATTTCAAGCTAGAAGTAGCAAAGGCACCAATTATGAAAGTCCTTGTTCTAGATAGCACAGCTAGGAGAAGCGAAATGGCATTCACAGGTGCTTTTGCCAGATCTTCCGGCCATTTCTCTGAGGCAGGAAAAATGGAAACTGGAGAAAACAAACCCTGGAGAGAACAAACCATGGGTTCTCCTACTCTGAGGAAATCATAGAATCACTTTTAGTTTCTATTTGTTACTTATTAAAAAGAGATAGGCAAGGCAATCCAAGTATTATGCTTATTATTATCATTTGAAACTGTGGGTTCCCATGGGCTCTTTCCTGTGAAAGACAGATCCTTGAAGAACAATTACAAGCAAAACTGAGAAATCAGACTCGAGTCAAGAACTGTTCCTTACCTGAAAGGAATTCATATGGCGAAGAGAAGGCGGCAGGGTGGCATTGCTCCTGGATAATATCAACAGCAGCTCTAAGCAGGTTGCACAGGGCAGGGTCAATGAGTGGACACTGATGTCACTTTCCCACGAGCTGGCAAGCCTGGAAGATACTAGTATGTTACGTTTCATTGACGCATCATCAGAATTATTTTTAAAATTTGATACAGATGAAAAGCTGCAGTTATGCGAGACAAAAATCAGTGTAAAAGTATAAATAAATTATCTTAAAAATTTATAGAGTAAATGTCTAAGACGTTTTTATAGAGTCATTGATATAACACAAATGGATTGAGCATTTCTCAGGCTATCATTATACTCTCACAGCATAAGAGTCATAGGAAATGAGGCCTTATTTGTGTGGGACCTGCTGGAGGGATATGGCATGCACTAACTGCCTGTCAAACGCCTTCCACATCCTATCCCTGCTCTACATGAAATGTCACTATTGTTGCCCCCATTCTACAGATGTGGAAACTGATTCAGAGCTAGACAGTTCTTATGGAATTTCCAGTTTAATGCAGTTTAAATTTTTAGAAAGATGAACGAATCCTCACGTTAAAAAATCTTGTCACCGTCCCAAGTTATAATACAAATGGAATTTGTATTTGAAGGAGAAGGTTGGCAGGAGCCTCATTTCATCCACCAGAGTAGCCCCTGAAGCAGCTCTGCTGTATCCTGTGGAACCTATCTGAAAACTCTTTCATTTGGGTGATCAGGAAAACTGAGTGCTAGAAAAGTCAAGGCACTTGTCTAAGAGGAGGCAGATGTGTAACAAGTGATAAGGTTGGGTCTAGAATTCTGGTTTCCTGACTCCTCATCTTGTGCTTACAGTAAAGGGAAAATCCAGAAAATGATGATGAGGAAAAAACATATTAAGAATAGCACAAGTCTTCTTTTTTGAACTCTGCTCTTTTTTTATTTTATTTTTGACAGGCAGAGTGGACAATGAGAGAGACAGAGAGAAAGGTCTTCCTTTACAGTTGGTTCACCCTCCAATGGCCGCTGCGGCTGGTGCACCGCGCTGATCTGAAGCCAGGAGCCAGGTGCTTCTCCTGGTCTCCCATGCAAGTGCAGGGCCCAAGGACTTGGGCCATCCTCCACTGCACTCCCGGGCCACAGCAGAGAGCTGGACAGGAAGAGGAGCAACCGGGACAGAACCTGGCGCCCCTACTGGGACTAGAACCCAGGGTGCCGGCGCCGCAGGCGTAGGATTAGCCTATTAAGCCACAGCGCCGGCCTGAACTCTGCTCTTTACTTAAGTGTTTCCACTCTGATCTCCCACCACTATCTTAATTTCTAAAGATATATAGATACATTCAATGTATATTATATGTGTATGTATTATATGTATGTAGGATATTATAAATGTGTATATATTATATGTATATAGGATATATGTGTATTTATATACACTGCTATTTCTATACACCTCTTTGCAAAGCTACAGAAAGTGGCAAAAACCAGAAGCTTCAAGAGAGAAAATCAGTGGCTGTAAGCATAATGGATTTTAACACTTTATGTGATGAGTCATAGCAAAGAGTTTAGCTGGATCATCAATCAGGCTGCTTATGCTGATATACTTCTAATGTGGGTGGCAGAGTTAACTCCCCTTTGAATCATTTGCCAACTAGCTGGCCTGAAATAGGACATGGCTTGCTTTCCTAAAAGTGGTCTGATTTCAGCAAGGACATATTTGAGTGTCTTTTCTGTGTTCTAAAAATTAATATTTTATATTGACAGACTCTGCTATTCTTTCTACTTTTGCTCATTGTATAACATTCTTAACATTTCTCTGGAATGCAAATGCAAATGCTGCTGTCTTTCAAAAAGTCAAACTTAGTACAAGTGCAGGGGCTCCAAGCTCACTCTCCACCCCCTTTCCTTCTGCCCTCCACAACGCACAGTTAGTTCCCATCCTTGAAACAGCATATCCCTACACACTCTGTGTCTTGCATATACCATTTTCTAAACCTGAACGGCTATTATCCTTCCTAGTGAACCTCTATTGACCCTGAAAAACCTATTTAAATACCATTTCTTTACTTATAGCATCCTGTTTCTCTTATAAGAACAAATTATTTGCTCAACACCATACTTGTATCTTTTATAACACCTGTACTACTGGTATTCTAAGTTGGGGGTGGCTACATCTGTAATTTTTCCTAGATCACACATAAGTGGATTCTCTAACTTTGCAGCCTTGTTGAAAATCAAAGAAAGATGTCTCAATATGCTTTTCCATGGGCACACTCAAGTATTAACCAAACACTGGCTAAAAGAAATGCAAGGGGACAGAGGGAGGTTGAATAAACGCAGGTTGGGAAACACAGAATAACTTCTATTGCTCCATGGAACAGTGGAGTGACCATAGTTCCTAATTAACTTCTATATATTCTATGTACAAACTGAAAACACAAGCTCGAAAGCTGCAAATGAAATGCAATGACAAAGAGAGAGAAATGTTAATTACCTTGATCTGATCAACACATACAGTGGATGTTTATTGAAATATGACACTATGCCCCATATACAGTTATTGTTAATTCAGAAACTTTAAAAAAAAGTTCAATGAAATGGAAATGCTAACACATCTGATTTGATCTTCACATATTGAATACACGTATCACATTATCACAAAGTACCTCATGAATATATACAATTAAAATAACAAAAGATACAATTTATGATTTAAACACAAAAGCATATGCTTTTGTCACTTCTACTTGTGTGCTCAGGAAACAATTTAAATTTTCAGAAATTATACCTTTAACCCCCACCACCCACCACAGAGCTCATAAAAGTTATTTTTAGTCTCAATTGTTGTTAAAGTGTGGTGAAAAGGATTTTGCTTTTTATGAACTGGATCTCTTCCAGCACAGCCTACTCAACACCACTTGGATTGGAAAGTTCCTTGGGAGTTCACCCATGAATCTCTCCATCTTTCTCTCTCCCTTTTTTAAAGAATTATTTATTATTTGAAAGGCAGAATTAAAGAGAGAGAAGAAGAAACAGAGACAAAGATCTCTCATCCTTTGGTTCACTCCCCAAAGGCTTACAACAGGCCAGGGCGGGGCCGTATTGAAGCCAAGAGTTTAGAATTTCATCCAGGTCTCCCACAAGAGTGGCAAGCTCCCAAGTACCTGGGTCATCATCCACTGCCTTGCAGACACATTAGTAGGAAGCTGGATAGGAAGCAGAGCAGCAGAGACTTAGCATTCAGATACAGCATATGGGCATCCTAAGCTTTGGTCTAAGGTATTCTGCCACAATGACTGTCCCCTTCTGTTTCTTCTGATCATCAATTATCCTGTGCCTAACACACCCAGTCAGTCAGGCACCTTCAGTATACTTGTCTCTAATCCTATAGCAGCCCTGAATGGCAGGCACAGTTCATTCCAATTTTGGAAAAAATTTTTATTTATTTGAGAGGGAGGGATACAGAAAGGAAGTGAGGCAGTGAGGTTGGCGGGGGCAGGGGTTCCACTGGTTCACTCCTCAAATGCTTACAATGGCCAATGCTGTGCTGGGAGCTGGGAACACAATCTAGGCCACCAAAATCTCAACTACTTAAGCCATCACCATCGCCTCCACAGTCCACATTAGCAGGAATCAGGAGCCAGAACAGGAAATTGAACCTAAATACTCAGATATGGGAAAGGAGTATCCTAACCAGTGTCAACCTCTAGAACAAATGCTCTGTTCTTATCCCATTTTAAAAGACAGAAAACCAAAAGTCAGAGACATTGAATGATTTTCCAACATTACACAATAGGTGACAGGACTGGGATTCTGTCAGCACAGCCAGAATCCAAATCCTGGCTCTCCCCACCATCCCACCCTGATCATTGAGGGTACTACACATATCCTCCTTAAGCAAATCAGAAACAGGACCTAAGTAACCAAATCTGCTAATATCTATTTCTTCTCCAAGTTAACTCTTCAGCTTACAAAATACACATATAAGAGTATTTTTATCTTTTTATAATAACTTATTTTATTCTAAGATACTACTTTATTATGTTCATACTCCAAAACTTGAGTAACAAAGGCAATAAAACAGGCATGGAAAAATATCCATTTGTTATGGTAAGAGAAAATGGTTATATGGTGAGAAAAGATTTTAGGAAGCAATATAATATATATAAATCATAATTTCCATTACAGGAAAATAACATGTTTTATTCTTCTAAAGTTTTCTTAGTACTATTTTTATAATCATAAACGATGTTATTATGTTGATGTGATTTTTGGTGCAAAAAAATGTTGAAGTTCTTCCTAAAGTTTCAACGTGCTGCTAAATGGCCATGGTGTAATCTATGAAAACAGACACTCAAATGGAAATTAGAACACATTAACACTGCCTTCTTACTACCCAGTTAGTGATCTTGGATGTGCACTCTGGATCCTGGTTCTCTCATATGACTCTGGAGTGCACACACAACTTTTCCGATGAAGCAAACCATCAAAATTTACACAACATAGGCACTATCCCACAAATAATGACTATAGTCACAAAGGAAAGATTCAGCTAGTTACACATGTTACTCATGTCTCTATGTAATTATAAACTCTTGCATGGTATAAGACTCCAACATCAACATTTTCAATTTAATCCTTAAAATATCCATCATTTAACAATTTTTGTCCCTACTGAAACTCATAGGTAAAGAATATTTTCCCAGTCACAAAACCAATGAATGATAGAAAAGAAAGTCAAGTATGACCCTTTCCATCTAAATCCTATTCTTTCTAATATCCTATAAATAAGACAAAATAGACTACATATTATTAAACTAACTCCATCCAGAAAGACTGAAAATATAAAAGATAAGCAATATGGTAATTTTAGATATCACACAATACTTCATTCTAAAATAATGTGAACAATTTTATTTTTGAAATTATACAATGCAGCTGAGTCAAATATGGCTCAAATTCCTAACATTCATCCTCAACTTTTAATTCCCACAATGTATTTTTTCTTAAAGGATGTTTTTAATGGTAAAATTTATGTTTCTCTATAATTTCAATCATATAAAATATTTTAATCACATAGAACATTCCTACATGTGGACAAAAACAGAAAATAATACAAAAAAATGAAAATATTTGTTGAGGAAAGGAAGAACTCTAGGTACACTTCCCAGTAAACTTCAGATAATGTTTTCCCTTTTCTTTTTCAATTCAGGAAGAAAAAAAAAAAAAACATAGAGAAAGCAGAAGGTAAGAGGGAGAAACAATTTGGCATGCTTAAAATTTGGTAGATACTAAAATAATCACTATGGTCATTATGAATTTAGAACGCGTGTTGACAAGCAGAAGTGTCACTTGCAACCATCTGCCCAGAGTTCAAATATCAATGCAAATGCCATTAATAATATAAGCATTTTAAGAAACACAAGGCAGAGGCCAGCATTGTGGCTCAGTAGCTTAAGCTGATGCTAGAGACACTGGCATCCCATATTGGAGTGGCAGTTTCAGTCCGGGCTGCTACATTTCCAACCCAGCACTCCTGCTAATGCACCTTGGAAAGCAGGGGAAGACGGCCTGAGAGCTTGGGCTACTGCTACCATGCAGGAGACCAGGATGGAGCTCCTGGCTCCTGGCTTTGACCTGACCACACCCAGCTGTTGAGGCTGTGGGGGATTGAACCAATGAATCAAAGAACTCTCTCTCTTTTCCCCTCTCTGCCTTTCAAATAACTAAATAAATGTTTTGTTTAAAAAAGGATTATTTCTAATATTTCTTGCCAAAGCATTATAAACTTTATGTCCTAAATCAGTACTCTTCCACTACAAATCAACAAGAAAGACACTTCAAAGGAAACAACTAACTAAACATCAGCTGAAACCTATTTCCGTGATTTTTAAAGTACAGGAAGGGAAAAGCTTTCCTTAGAGACTAGAACTGTCATCCTGGTGACCTTAATCAAGAGCCAAAATGCAAGTGGAGGACACACTATCCTTATTTCTAAACTTTTGCTTTGACGAAATTCCCTACAGAAGCAGCTCTGGTCTATTTTGATAGAGGCAACGAGAAGGGGGGAAAGGTCACTTTCTATCCACTTCTAACAAAAATGGTGAAATTGAGAATGAATCAAACCAATCAATATTAAGACAAGAACTTGAGAAAGGTAGTACAGTTCTATAGCAAACATGGAAGTCATATAATGCAGTACAAATTAAAATGAAAAAGGGATGATATGACAACTCTACCCACGATTATAAAATTTAAAAGGAGTTCAACATACCACATAAAGAAGGAAAACTGATATGGTGTAAGAGAACTCATGATGGAAATATTTAAGTAAAATTGTATGTTTCTCATATTTTAGCAGATGATTTAAAGCTTTCAGATGTGGGAAAATTCAAGAAAGCAAACAGCCTATTCAAAATGTTGAAAAATGTCATTAATACCTATAGATTCTAGAAATTCAACCTCAAAGCTAAAACAATGATAAACCTATTGATTTTAGTTCTCAAAATATCAAAATGGACAAATAAGCATTAGTGCCAGAAATCATTATAAACATACATTTAATAATAAACTTATTAACTTAGTTTTAGTTTATTTAACTTAGAATAAACTTAGTGCCAGAATCATTATAAACATACATTTCATAAATAATTTGTGCAACCAAAATGTTTAAAATTCTTACAAACCACTCTTAAGAAAATTCTGAAACAACCAAATGTATTCTAAACATTTCATAAGCCATATTAATTCCATGATACCCAAATATTATAATAGTAATTCATAAAAACAGATCTTGACAAAATGCACATAGTAGCTACTGCTTATAAAATTTCAAAATAATGTTCATTAGGTAATGAACAGTACCCATGTGAAAAATTTTTCTTAAGAATTACAGATGAAAAATTTGACACCTTTAAATTACAAATGTCAAAAATGTTCTTTAATTAGCTTTTAATTAAAGGACTCTGAGAGATGGAACTTAGGGATCCAATTTCTGCCTAAGAGACCTGTAAGCCATCATTTCTCCAGGATAAATGTCCCAAAGTACAATTGCTGGTCCTATGAAAAGCACATTTTTCTTTAAGCTTAGGACTTCTAATGTGCTATTTAAGAAATCTTTGCCAAATCCCATATTTGTCCCTTTGTCAGCTTCCCTCAGTTCTCTCTACTTCTCACACTATCACTAACTTCCTTAAACTACGAGCCTGCCTCTGCCCTCAACTCAATTGCTCTGGCACTAATATTTTACGCTCTACTGGCTACCAACAGTCCATGGTGTGTGTACCCAAAATATTACACCCTGGGTGTCTTTTCTCCCCAAGTTTTTTTCCCTGTCATGAACAAGGTTACAATAAAGCCCTTGCTTATATATCTTTACATTATGATACTTACATTTGTATGGTGTAAAGTTTAAGGAGTGCTATTATCAAGGTGAAGGATGTAGGCGCTCTCAATTTTAATAGCTGTTTCCAGAAAATCTGTGCCAATTCACATTCCCACAACCAATCACAAGCGTATTCTTCATATCATATTTTCACCACCAACAAACTAACAGTTTGAATTTCTGAAGTTTGATGGAAGTAAAATTACACATTTGATTTAAACTTTCCTAATTCTGATGAACTGAAGTTTCTTTTCATATAGGTGTTGGATGCTTGGATTTGTTTTCTGAAAATTGCTTCTTTTCTTATCTTATTTTCAAGTCTTTGTTGAGTTTCAATAGAGGTGCCCCTTCATACCATTCCAGGGATGACACCAGTGGCTTTTCCAAATTATTAGGTCTCTTCTGGTCAGTTTTTAAGTAATATTCACAAGCGAATTATAAATGGCAGAACACACAATTGTTACAACTGAAATCAGCAACTAGATGGGACTATTCCCTATCATTATTATTAATAGTTTCCAATAAAGGCAAAATTAAAATTAACCCTTTACCCCCCTTGGGAGAATTGTTTCACCTAGAAAACTTGAGATTCTTTATTTTTTTTCCTTAAAGAACTTATTTACTTACTTGAAAGGTACATGAAAGGCAGAGTGAAGGAGTGACACAGAGCAGGAGTGACAGAGAGAGAGAGGGATTTTCTGTCTGCTGGTTTATTTTCCAAATGGCAGCAACAGCCAAGTCTGAGCTAGGCTGAAGCCAGGAGTGAGGAACTCCATGCTGGTCTCCCACAGGGTGGTAGGGTTCCCAGTACATTAGCCATCTTTTACTGCCTTCCGAGGGAACACTGACAGGAAGCTGGATCAAAAATGGAGTAGCCAGACTTGAACTGGCACACCAATTTGGAATGCCAGCATCATAAGCAGTGGCTTAATCCACTTTGCCACAAGGCTGCCCCAGAGAGTCCTTGAGTAACAGAAGTTAAGAGAATGTAACCAGCATAATTATGCAACACGCATGTAATGGACTTTAGGAGCCACAGCCGGGATGGGGGTGAAAGGGGAGTCTTGAAATCCTAATGGATTTTCACAATTGGAACCAGGACTCTAAAACACTTAGAAATAAATTTATCGAAAACGACAAAAGAGCAACAGAAAATAAGCTATATGAGTCTATGTCAAGTAAGTTCACGGAAATGGGATTAAAAGATTATTGTGGTACAAAAGAGTTTGCAACTCATAAGTAATTTTTTTAAATTTGTTTATTTACTTGAAAGAGTTGAGAGAGAGAGGAGGAGGAGGAAGAGGGAGAAACAAAGAAACAGAATCTTCCATCTACTGGTTCACTCCCTAGATGACTGCAATGCTGCAATGGCCAGGGCTAGGCCAGGCTGAAGCCAAGAGCCAGGAGTTTCTTCCAAGTCTCCCACAGGGTAGCAGAGATCCAAGTACTTGGACTGACCTCCACTGTCTTCCTGAGCACATTAGCAGGGAGCTAGATGAGAAATAGAGTAGCAGGAACTCAAACTGGCACTCTAATATAAGATACCAGCATTGCAAATGGCAGCTTAACCCACTGCACCACAACCCTGGCTCCAAGTAGATTTTTTTCCAAATA